>NW_020450019.1:680895-716144 GCF_003343035.1 Apteryx rowi
CCCGGGGCGCCCCCGCGGCGGCGCTGCCCTCCGGGCCTGGGCCCCTCGGATGAGGCGGTGAGGCCGGTGCCCTTCCGCCGCCCCCGCCGGTTCCTGCCCCCCCTTCCGCCTCCTCCGCCGCCGCGGGGCCGAGCTCCCCGCCCGCTCCCCATGTAGGAAGGGGGGTGTTGGCGGCAGGGAGGGCCGAGGCAGGGGGCGACGCTGCTGTGGATGGTGGGAGGGGAGGGAACTGGGTGCTGAGGGAGTTTAAAGTTTGGGGGTTTTGGAGGATTCCCCCCCTCCCCTCTTTCGAGCACAGTGGAGGAGGAATGCCAAATCCGGAGAGACATGGGGGCAAGAAGGACGGGGGCGGTGGGGGGTCCTCGCAGCACGCGCCTGGCAGCGGCAGTTCGAACAGCAAGGAGAGGCATCGGCTGGCCTCCAGGCACAAGAGGCATAAGTCCAGGCACTCCAAGGAGTCACCGCTGGCAGCCCAAGAGACCGCGGCACCCTTGGGCACAATGATCAAGCCGCTGGTGGAGTACGACGACATCAGTTCAGATTCGGATACCTTCTCGGATGATGTGGCCCTCAAGCTGGACAGGAGGGAGAACGAGGAGAGGAAAGCGGACAGGAGTGAAAGGGTACAGAAGCACCGGCACCACCAGCACAAGCGCATTCGTGAGCTGATGAAGAGCAAGCAGGCGGAGAAGGAGAGGAAGTTAGAAAAGAGCCTGGAGGCATCTAGCAGGTCAGGGTCCACCAAGGACAGAATATCAGGATCCTCCAAGAGACTCCTCGATGACAACGAGGAGCACCCTAAGTCGCTCTCCTCAAAGAGTAGCAACAAGGAGTCCCGGTCAGCCAAAGCGCACAAGGAGAAATCCAGGAAGGATCGGGAGCTCAAATCCAGCCACAAGGAGCGCAGTAAAAGCCATCGGAAAAGGGATGCTCCAAAAAGTTATAAAACAATTGACAGTCCGAAGCGGAAATCCAGAAGTCCCCACAGAAAATGGTCTGACAGCCCTAAATTGGATGACAGCCCCTCAGGAGCCTCCTACATCCAGGAGTACGATATCAGCCCTCCCCGGTCTCATACATCCAGTAACTATGATTCTTACAAGAAGAGCCCCGGCGGCTCATCGCGCAGGCAGTCGATCAGCCCGCCCTACAAGGAGCCTGTGGCCTACCAGTCGAACACTCGGTCTCCCAGCCCTTACAGCCGGAGACAGAGGTCTATAAGCCCCTACAACAGGAGGCGCTCCTCAAGCTACGAGAGAGGAAGCGGGTCGTACAGCGGGAGGTCGCCCAGCCCGTATGGCCGAAGGCGCTCGAGCAGCCCTTTCGTTGCGAAGCGGTCTGTGAGCCGAAGTCCGATAGCCAGGTGCGTGACCTCCGCGTTGCCTTCGTCGGCTGGGCGATGGGGAAGGAAAAGCGGAATGGGGAAGGAGGAAGTATCTAGGGGTGGTCGGGGTGGCTCTGGGGATGTGGAAATGAACCCCCTTTGTAATCTAGACCTGACCCAGATCACTCTACCCCATGGCTGCCTTATTTGGCCACAGAGTGACCTGTGTGGAATTAGTTTGGTGAGGTTCGCTGCAGTTCTCTTTAAAAATAGGTGTTCACACCTTAGAAAACACCTCCCTAACTGGCACTAAGCAGCGTCCATGTTGGCTCTCAGCAGAGAGGCCTAGGACTGAATGAGCTCTTGGGATTAAATTACACTCACCTCCAGAGGTGGCCCCCCGCGGAAGGGWGCGAAGGGGAGCCGGGAGCTGCATGTCCATGGGAGACGGAGCCTTTCCACTCCTGAGGCTCTTCACTGGTGTGAATTTCAGTTAGGAAGAATGTTTTCACCTATTTCTGGAWTTCTTTATCTTTTTGCTAGACATGGAAACTTGCTCGCACTTTTCAGGAGGAGGGTGGCTTTTGTTTTGAGTGTATTTTGCTCTTTCTAAACTGTTTTTTTCTTTCCTTGAACTAGAGATGACCACGTGTAAACTGCATCTTTCTAGCCTAAACTTTCTCAGTAATGGAGTTGCTTGCTTCCATATTCTGAAATCAGGGCATTCTGGAAGGGCAAGTAGGAAGCAGCTGTATTTTGGCTTAATTATAACTTTCTCTCTCCTTTTCCTTCCCCCCCCCCCCCACCAGAAATACTGCTACAGAACAAAACTATTACTTGAAAGCGATGCTAACTGTGTTTTATTTCAGATGTTTATTAACCATCCTGTTATGTGCACAAATACGTAGTCTAATACTGATTCTTTTTTCTAGCTTCAGCTTAGGTTAAGTGAGTTTCCAGTTGTCACCATGTGCTGTGAAGCTTTGGTTGTAGCTCCATGGCAATTAAGATCTGACCTGGAATGTAATAACTATTGAAGTGCTCTGTACTGTGTTGGCAGTGCTGCATCCTCTAGTCCAAATAGGAGCTGTGAGAGAAGAGTCTGCCTCCAGAACTTAGTTATGTGATCAGTAGTTCCCGGAGAACTTGGTGACTTTGGAATTTGGCTTTTATTTCTAGAGCTCCTCTCTTAACTTTAGAGACAACCGTGTTCTGTTCTGGGGTTGAAACATCGCCTTTCTTCTCACTGGAAGAGAGGTGTGTTGTGTAGTATCCTGGAAGCTGTTACGTAAAGTTTGCTGTGTAAAATCATAGTAGAAATAAGCAAAAGTTACCCTGTCTTTTCTTCAGACAGCTGAGTTCAGGCCTGTTTCTCCCCCTCCCCATCTTCTGTACGTGTACCTGAGGGATGTTGAGAGCGAGTCCTCGATGGCTTTCTTCTCCCTCCCCTCAGCTTTTCTTGCCCTGGTGGCGCTGCTCTTACGGGTTATTTGGTAATGCTTGGTGCAAGAGTAACAACAAAGCGGTAGAAACTTATGTATGGTATGTGATGTAACTCATCGTATGGGATCTGCTAAGTGTCCATGTCCAGCTGTAACCGGGGAAAACCCACTTGGGAAGCGAAGTGGTGCCGTATACTAAAAGGTGGTCTTCTCCCCCAGTTGCCTTATTTCCCAAGCAAATCTGAAGCTGTCTCTTTCTGTGAATGGCCAGTTGCTTCTGACCTGAGGAATCAAGCTGTTATCTTTTCCTCATCTTAATTATGGGAGCAACTCTGAAGCACTTTGTGCTTCCATGAACTTACATACCCCTGTAGGAAACTTCTTAAAGGCATCTTTGACTCCCTAACAAGAAGATAGACCCGAACCAAAATAGATTGCAAAGGTTACTTACTGTTTACACTCTGCTTGTACTAGAGTCTTTGAATCTGTGACTTCAGTTGATAACCTGTCACTCTTCTCTCCTTTCTTGAAAGATAACTAACTGACTTTGATATATTTTTTTTAGAGCACAACATAAGCGTGGATTATGCCTTCAGAAAACATCTGCCGTAGGTGATTATGTTAAAGGGACAGAAAGAATTTAATGTATTTTCTGTATATTAGGCAGATTTTAAGTTGTAATTAATATGTTGGTTTTGCTTCATTAAGCTTGCAGTCAGTACAGTGTGGAAGTCGATTTCCGTTTATGGTCAGACACGTGCTCTGGAAGCCAGAGATGTCCCCCAGCTGTGTGGTACTGGCTCTCTGCTGAAGGCTGGCCAGGAGCTCACCTGAAGGAGCTCATCAGCTGAGCACTCCTCACCTGCTCTGCTGAAAAGTCAGCTTTGGTTGACTCGCTGCAGATGAGCATTAAATGGAGGCAGCTGACCTTGCACCAGGGTAGCCGTGAAGTGACTGCATGATATGTTCCACTGGCTCCTGCAGAGGGGCAGTAACAAACAGTTTGGGAGAGAAATCATCTTAAACTGGTACACTCACTTCTGTACTGAGTGTCTGACTATGGCTTAAATTCTTYGGAGGAGGTAATTTAGGCTTTTCTGGGACACTAAATGATTTCCACTGCCTGAAAGCATGATTTTTTTTTTTTCCAAGTGCATTCTACTTTTTCTTTGATCTGTATGTCCAAAATACAATTCTAAGGAACTAAATCAACATGCTGTGCTGATTAGGCGAATACAGAATGCTTGCATTTCAAATGGTTGTGCCAAGCAGCTTGCTTTCAATTTAGGAGGAAACAGGGATGATTTGGTCAGTAGGGAAAATAACAGATGTGACTTGCTATTCCTTGTAACAACTATTGTTATTGCAGCTAAAACTAGAAGAAATTCCAGAGTCATTCAACTTGCTGAAGGTGGGTTGTGCTCTGTACCAAGTATAGCATCTAAGTGTGAGTGTGTGCACGTGCAGTAATAGTGGCTGCTCTTACACAGATCCATGCCATGGCACAAGGTCATCAGGCCTTCATAAATAAGGACCAGTGGCCTTCTGTTTGAGCTTTTCCTGAGCAATTAGAGCATGGGGCGTGCAGTCAAGCTTCCCAGATACTAGTCCGTCCATTACTCCTCGCTTCCATTGTGGCTTGGAGCAGGTATAATATTTTAATGTTGGTAGATGTTCTTAAGAGTTTGTATAGTGGATAATGTGGAAGTCCATAAATGTGGACTGCTTCAGGGTCACCTCTGCCAACAGTAATTGGCAATAGTCACTTTTACAGCATGAGGAGGTCTGGAGAGTTCCAGCATTTCCTCCTCTAAAGACCATTCTAATTCTTTAATTATATCAGGCAATTTAATGATGCTTTTTGATTTATGTTTTTAAATGAGCCATCATCTTTGATTTCTCTATGTTAATTGACAGCCATCACAGTTAGTATCTTGTATTTCTAGTTGCCAGTGTTAGAGAGACAACGAGGTATTTTTTTTAACCCCAGAGCACTTTTATCCAGAAAAAGAAAGGTGTGTAGGACTGACAGTCTTCTCTTCCCCCCAGWCCCCGTTAATTACAGCAAACCAAGTAAGCCATTGGGTGCTGTTAGCTCATGTAAGGGTGAGGAAGGGATAAAAGTACTCACTTGCTGCAGGTAAAGCTATGAAAGGATCATTCCAGATGGGAAGAGTTTCTTTAAAAGCAAAATCCGCCTGTGCATTTTCTCTCTTATTGCGTCTTTTTGAGTTATCCAGCAGTGATAAAAGCAAGTGCGGTGGAAGACTGCCCCTCAGCAAGCGCTGTAGTGATGTTGAGGCTATTGATGGCCTAATGATAGGTAAGGTTTGTTGTAGAACAGTCTCTCTTGCTGGCTTAGTTGATGTAGCTGGCAAAGCAGACAAGCTTCTGGATGTAGGTGCCTTCTTCAGGTGTAGCAGGCTGTAAACACCAAGCTGAAAAGTGGGCTTAGAAACAATGGCACTTTATATAATAGCTATAAACAACTTAAGAGAAAGAGTGAGTAGCACCTGTAGAGCAGAAGAGGCTATTAGTAGGAAATAGGAGGCAGATTTAGTCCTGGTGGAACAGAGGTGCCCGTATGTTTGGTGGCAGAAAGGGAGGGAGTCATCTCCAGACCTCCTCAGGTCTGAAGTGGTGGCTCTGTGGTGCAACTCCTTCTGCAGCAACCCTTGTGTGAGAGGTTCCTACCCTGAGCCATGTGCTCCTGTCCGTGCATCCCCCCACTTCCTCCAGCAATACCTTTCCCTTGAGTGTGTCCATGCAGGTGTGTTTTGTGGTTGTATTTCTAAACTAGCACTATTGCAAATAAAGTAAAACGCACTTTCGGAGAAGTTTCCTTATACCAGATCTGCTGAGTGATCTTGTTTAGAATGCAGCTGTGCGACCAGTTGAATTGGTGCAACTGGGAAGAGATTATCTTCAGGGGGAAGGACAGAAGACAGGGAACAAGGAACTGAGTATCGAAACATCTTAAGCAGAATCTATCCTGAAAGAATTGTAATAAGGAAGGGTAACCCTAAAACTATTTGTGGCTGCAGTAAATTACAACCTACAGGGTTCACTGGGAGTATTTTCTTAGCCTGGAAATAGTCTTTGAGCATAGTGATAATGACTTTTTCAGATTCTGGCAACTTTGTGCTGGGATGGGGCAGGTGAATTGCTATCTGAATGGTAAACTGTCTGAGACAACTCATTAACCAGAACCTGTGGAAAAAGGCATGATCTTGAGGTGGCATTCCCATCAAAGACTAACTTACTGAAGAGGGAAAAATAGCTGAGTGACTTCAGAAGACTCCTTTTTTTTGTCTTCTGGTTGGGTTTTTTTTATGTCTAAAGGTGACCACTCATAGCGTTCTTTGACCACTATTATCATGAAGTTTGGGGTTACATTTACTATTGAGAGGGGGCAATGCGTGCACCTGGGGGAGTGAGGCAGTGGGCGTCTGTTCAGCTCAAACTCCGTGCCAGGTTGCAGAGGGACTCCTCACCTGCCCTTGCAATCGCGACTGTGCCCATCCTTGAAGGCACTGGGGTCTAATAAGGTAGTTTGCATTAGTTTCAGTTCTCCAGTTTATTTTCTGAATGATTATAGTCTTGGGATAATACTAATTTGTGTAGCAGTGTAAAGAACTTAAATCTTTGTCTCTTATTACATTCTGATTACTGTTATGAGTGAGCCAGCACCTACTGCATTCAAACATGCTTGGTGTTAGGTGGTATTTCTAACTAATGAGTTTTTTCTAACACAGTGGGACTATGTTTTGAAAGAATTCTACATCTTCAAAATYAGTTATTAATAAATAATCAATAAATAAATCATGGCATAAATCAATTTTGAGCATAGTTTCTATTGTAGCATTTATAGGGTCTGATTTTTAATTTTTTTTCTCATTTTTCCTGTTGGCAAATGCAGCTTTTATAATCCATTGAAGTCTACCACGCATACAGGTAAAGTATGCTGTCTTGTGAACTGCAGAATCCTAGTTCCTCCTGAAGTAGAGGAAACAGGGCTCTCTTGCCAATAATTTTGACATATATACTGGGAATACAAGTTTCCAGTTCTATTTTATTTTTTTTAATCGTTTCCAAATCAGTCTCCAGTGAGTTTGCAATTATTGCCGTTTTCTGACTAGGGTCATCTTGCATTTATGGTGCGAACGCTGATGGTGTGAAGCACTTCCTGCCTTGCCTGTTGCTCGTATTGCAGTATAGGTTTTTCAGTAAGGGGTTTTTCTTGTTTGTTTGTTTTTTCCCCCTGCACATATTACTAATTTAGAGCCCATTTATTGTAGGTGAAGACTGAGACCTTCTGAATATACCTCAAACAGAATTAAAATTTCTGTTTCTTTTTCCCCTGAATCACAATATGCAAATGTAAGTTCTGATGATAGTAAAGGAACCAGGGGAAAAATTAGCTTGAAGTGAGATGTTTCCTGAGGCAGGATTCCCATGAGAGCAGTCGTGTTTTATCCGTTGTTTCCTCTAAAGCTGTACATAATTACTGTGAAAGATTCGTAAACTGCTGGCTCATCCTCTCAACTGAAGTCGTCTGCTTAGTGCATGCATCTGCGATCTCATCTGTACCTTGAGGCCTGTCCAATCTTGAGCCTTCATTTCTGTTTTAACTGTATGACTGTAAGGACAGTGTTGATCCTGGAAACTCGATATTAACTGCTGTGGTATGTTTCAGGCTTCAAAGTGGTTTTAGTAACTTGAGTCTCTCTTGACAGGTGTTATGGACTCTTTAAACTTAGTTGACAAATAATGAATTCAAATTACTTTCAGAGAGAGCTATTGATGTTGGTGAGTAGCTCAGAGGTTGAGAGATGCTTCATGTCACTTATCTTCTTCCTGTTCTCTCCACAGGAAGTCTGTGAAGTCCCGAAGTCGAAGTCCTGGGTATTCAAGACACTCATCATCTCACAGTAAAAAGCAGAGGTCTGGGTCACGTAGTCGCCATTCCAGTATATCACCTACCAGGCTGCCGCTGAACTCTAGTCTAGGAGCAGAACTCAGCAGGAAGAAAAAGGAACGAGCTGCAGCAGCAGCAGCTGCAGCAAAGGTGGATGGAAAGGAGGCAAAGGGCTCACCTGTTTTCCCATCTAGAAAGGAGAACAGCTCAGCTGAACTTAAGGAGTCTGGAACAGAGTCTAAAAAGGTCACCAAAACTGTTAAATCTGAAAAATCATCTTCAGATACAGAATTAGTTAATTTACTATATACGAATGCAGAGACTAAAGCATCTGCAGACACAGTAAAAATCAAGGCAGAAGAGAACTCTGAAAGGAAACATCCTGTTCCAGTTAAAGATTCAAAACAGACGGGAACAAAAGACTTGAAGCCTGTAGTAGTGAAAGAGGAGCTTCTATCTCCAAAAGAGACAGACACAACAGAGAAGGAGATTCCACCCCCATTACCCTCAATAAAATCACCTCCTCCACCTCTGCCAACAACCACACCACCACCTCCAACTCCACCGTTGCCACCTTTGCCTCCATCACCTGCTGTTCCACCTTTGCCACCATCCCAACTGACTCCTGTTCAGGTCCCTACTTCAGTTCCGACATCTTTGCCATCTTCTTCCCACCCAAGGACGTCTACTTTATCCTCTCAGGTGAACTCTCAGTCTTCTGTCCAAGTCGCTACAAAAACACAAGTGTCTGTGACGGCTGCTATCCCACACCTGAAAACTTCGACGTTGCCTCCGCTCCCACTCCCCCCTATTTTAGTTGGGGAAGATGACTTGGATAGGTAAGGTCACATGAAACAGCGTCCTTCTGTTTGTATTTGAAAGCAAAACACTGAAAGGAACAGCAAATTTATTTTGATTAGTTTGATAGTTGCTAGCTTATCCAGCAGAATACAGTGAAGACTATGCTGTTGTTTAATAAATACCTCGTTGTGCAGCCATTCCTGGTTTTGGCCCTATCAGCTCTACGTGGAGAGTTTTATGATCCTGTGCTGATAGGTACATATGACCTCAGTAAGGAAGAGCGGTTTGGCTACTGTTTTAATGCTGGTTAGTAGAAATTTCAAATCGCACTTAGTTCGTGTTTGTTATGGTAATGACATGTGGATCCAGAATTATGCACCTCTTTGCATTGCAGCCATTTGCAAAAGCTTATTTTGAAATTGCTTTTTTATTTAATGCCCCCAAATCTGTCTTTAAAGTAACAGGGAAGAGCTTAACTTGAATACAAGAACATAAAACAGAGCTATTTCTGTTTCAAAATCACTGAGCACGCAGGCCATGCCTACGTGGAGGGAAAAAGGGCACTAGTTTAACTTAAACATTGAATTAACTTAATTTATTAGTATTAACTTAAATTGTTGAATGATTCAAAATACTTCTTGCTTAAAAAGCAGGTATTATTTCTTTGAAAATGAAAGCATATCAATGTTAAGAGTAAAACTGCACCTACTTCAATTTTCTGAGCCTTAAAAAAATATATAGAAGTTACTCTCTTTGGCAAAGAGCTGGTCTGAGAAGATGAYTAGACCTGAAGTTATAGCTCTAATGGTTCCATGCGTAACTAACATGCCTTCCTCTCTTACATGCAGCGTATCCTTTATCTGTATTGCGTTCTGCCTGTACAGTTGTACTGCTGTGTAGCCCTAAGGTGCAAGGAAATCCTTTCTCCTGTCGTTCCTAATCGGAACTTGCAGAGTTAATCCTGTTCTGTGAACTGTGGTTCTCACAGCTACTCTGGATCTACGTTACATAGCTGGTCTTCTGCTTGGCTTCTAACACAAACTTGTCTGAAGGAATATACTGTGTTGTTTTTCTTCTTTTCTCCTGTTTTGGGAGTGTGTGTGTGTGGGGACACTACAGAATACSAGAAGCAGAAGTGTAAAAGAGGAAAAACAATTCCCTCCCCCCCCTTTTGTGGCTGTTAGTATATTATTGTACGGCTGTTAGTTCAGCAGAAGATAATCACTGGTAATTTTTCTCCTTGATCTGCTTAGCCTGTAGTTCCCTTACAACTTCTGTCTCTTTCTAGCCCTCCCTAAAGATGTATTAGGTGTCTCCGTTGTTAGTAAAGTATGTTTTTTAACAAAATGTTTTACGTGACAGTTACGATTTGATATAATTACCCTTCTGTCTAAACGAACAGTATGTTGCATATTCTCTGATTCACTTAATTGATTTTCATGGGTTGCCCTGGTATCGATGTAAATCAGGGCAATGCTGTCACTGTGATCATCATAAAAGTTAGACTTGCACATGTTTATGTTGCCCTTCCCAAGCTGTTTAATGTTGTTCAGCAAGTATCTATTTAGTTTAAATGCATCTGGGATGAGCAGTAGCTTTTAACAGATTGTAGATTTTTTTTCCCCATTCAAGTGCCAGTTTAAGCAAGATTCTTTCTTCTGTTTTCACCCATCTCCAGCCATAGAAATAATGCTGCAAAGACTATAGTTTATTTTTCAGCCAGTCACATCTAGAGCTTTTATTTTCCACACAGGTGTGGCTCAGTTTTGTAAAAGTCTTTGTTCCATCTCTGCCATCACTATGAACTTGGGAGTGTGGTAATAGTACAGCTGGTTGCTAGAGTTTACAGTGACATTTTCCCCAATAAAAGGGGAAATCCCACTTCATCTGTTGAATCCAATGTTAGTTGCAAATGGCACTGACCATGTACAGAAGCTCACTCTTAACCAACTAACTCCATGTTTATGAACAAAACTTTTTTATAGTAGTTTTTCCCCCCCCCCATGCTAAGACTAGGAGAACACTCCTGCAGAGGTCTAAGACCATGGTAAGCACAGGATTTGAAAATATGCTTTGAAATGTCCAAGTATAAAACGCATCTCACTTGACTAAAGAGTCTCTTTGACCTTTCTTTGTGCTTTCCCAGCTTTCGAGTAGTCTTTGGTCTATAATGCTTTTAGACGTTTCGGAAATCAAGGTGTGCTGTGGGTTGCTTCCCCTAGCTGGAAGCGTAGCTGAGGGAGGGGAAAAAGATGTTTAGAGTCAGGTGGTACAAACTTTGTACGTGTTTGATGGATGTTGTGCTCGGAAGTCCCATAGCTTGCATATGTTTGTGGGAACATCTGGTTGACAGTTCATAGCACTAACATAGTTTAAAAATAGAGAACTGATTGATTGCGTACCCTCTATTTTAGGGGAGGGAGAGAAGGGAGGCAGCTTCTAGGAGTCTTTGTCAGGCAGTTGGTGATCGCAGTTTGTCATTTTTATGCTTGAGCAACTCTGAAGTGTTTGTTTAGCTTTCTCATTTAAAAAAAAAAATGCCTAGTGAAATGTCCAAATGTTCTGGCAGTAATTAAACTTACAGTAACCATCTAGTAGCACTAATGCTAACATACAAATAGATTAACTAAGCAGCTGTAGATAACTAAGCAAAGATAACAGCGTATCAGCAAGAGAAAACTGTTTGAGAAGGAGAGAAGGGATCTCCTGGAAAGCTGGGCATCTGCAGATTAAACCTACAGACACACCTTTGCACTTCCCAAGAAAGCCTTTCAAAGAAATTGGCTTTTGATATGCGTCTGGAAAAAGGCAGAGCCTTTTTGACAGAGCTGCGAGGACAAAGTTTAGCATATACTATTAGATATTTAAATACTATCAGGAACAAATTAACTGCAGATTAAAAGTGGATTAAACACCAAGTCAGGTTTAAAAAAATTTTTTGGTGTTATGAATTTACTGCAGTCTGTAATAACTGGATGTTGGATCGCAGTGTTTCAAATATATATATGAAAGGTGTAATGAAAGCAAAACTTAACTGATCTGCTCTGTTGGAGCAAAGTGAGGCACTTGTCTCATGGGACAACGTGAGACATGACTTCTGCTTTGCCAGTGACCCACCCGGATATCATTCTGCACTTAATTAAAGGTGTACAGTTAATGGGGGTTGAGCTTCAGCCCGTACAGCGCTCCCATTTTCATTATTTTTAGGATGCCTACTGCTCATAGTAGTGGCTATGAGGGAGCGTTTTCCTCCAGAGGGCTACAGTAGCATGACTTTGGGTCAGTTCTGCAGCTGCACGATGACTGCTGTAGCGCTGGGCTGAGACTGCTCCCTGCTTCCTGAGCAGAGGATGTCACAGCTCGGCTCCAGAGTGTTTCTTCTTTGTATTGCTTGTGTCTTAACTGTATTGCACAACACACTTTCAGGTAGTTTGGGCAGTGTCTAATAAGAAAATCAGGAAAATGACCTACTTCCGTCAGTTTATTTGTGTCGAGTTCTCTGTGCTGATGATGGTGAGACTCGCTGATGCTGACAAAGAGCAAACCCCTGCTGGCTGCCCTAAAAATGAACCTTGAGAGGTTGTTCATATCTCTCAAATGATTTCTTTTTCTGGTGAAACAGAGATTTTCATGGAGAAGAATTACTGACTGTTCAGATCTAGGAATTCTCCCTGCCACATACATAGACAAGGGAGAAATTAGATTCTGCTTATGAGACTTTTGCTAGTCTAAACCAAGCTTCTGATGCCACTGATAATTTAATTAAAAACAAAAGCAAAAAACCAAAAAAATTTCTCAGTCAGAGCAATGTTTTGGTCCTTGCTGGGAATTTAAAAGCAACTTATGTAGAGACTTAATTCTGAGTGTGTGTGTTTATGGTGGTCCTTAACACGTCACACATTTAATTACATTGTAATAAATGGACCAGATAGAGGAAGTAAGGGTCAGCAAGTGGTAACATGAAGATAACCTGAATTCTATGTCTTCTAGGAACTTCAGCAAAACTACTTATTTGTATAAACTGAGAGAGTTCTAGTTGCAAAGAGCAGTGTGTTTATTTGAAGGCAGTGCATCCAAACTTAATACTTTTCTCCACTGATTTATTAGCTGTGTAAAATTTAACTATTCTTTGTTTTATACTTGGCTATGCTAATTTTGTCACTTAAACTTGGGCTCCTAACTTTATGTGCTCAAACATAGAGCTTTTGGCCTACAATAGTGATCTTTTTGTTTTGTTTTTAATTGGCTATTAAGTCTGACCTTTGTATCATATTAACTTTTCGGAGTTTAGTCCAAAAGAGATTCTTCCTCCGAAACCTGTGAAGAAAGATAGAGAGCAGAGACCACGACACTTACTCACGGACCTCCCGCTCCCTCCAGAACTCCCTGGAGGGGATCCATCTCCTCCTGACTCCCCAGAACCAAAGGCAGCCACACCACCTCAGCAACCGTTCAAAAAGAGACCAAAGTAAGGCTGGTTTACTTTTTTTGGCTTTTTTGAATTGTTAGGCTTTCTGTTTCTTCACACGAATGTCAGTCTGACTTCTTTGAGCTTGAAGAGGTTTTCAGTGTGTACCACATCGCTTTTAGAAGACCAAGAGCTGACTGTATGCCCCTGCGCTCTGTGTGGAGATGGCACTGTTGAAAGTGCAGTCATTTTTAAAACTGAATCTGGCAGCTGCTTTGCCTGCTCTTAGCATCTTCCCCACCACTTGTAGGATGAGGAGAACACTTAATGTGCATTTATTTATAAGTCTTCAGCCAGGCTTAGTTCCATTTTATTGAAAATCTTATGTCCCCAGATTAGTGTTTGGATAAACCAAGGGTTTTTTTGTTTGTTTTTTCCGATAATGTATTATCTATTTCTGGTGGTGTATTTCATATTTGGACCACTCACAGTTGAAAACCACTTGCCACCAATTTGAGCATTAAGAGTACAGTAGCTACAGTTTGGGAAGAAGAGGTTGTGCATGTTGTGCATCAAATGGAGGCTACAGTTCAGACTTCACATCAAAGTTGTGACCGGTTCTGTTGTCCTTCTCTTTGATCCTTTCAGTGGTAGGAATTGCTGGAGTGTTATGTTCAGCCTTCAGCCACATCTACCCTGAGAGTTCTTTCATCTTTTTATTTAGTAGTAGCTTCTAGGCCAAAGAAATCTCCTGATGACTATCCCTGTATAAAACTCCTAGTGCTTTTAGGAAGAGATTATGTAGGAAAGGAGTCATATACCTTTTCTTCATGCACAACTGAAGTATCAGTCATGTTGTGAGGCATATGCAACTTCCCTTGATAGCAAAATTCATGCAGTTGTCAAGAGTTAATAAACTCTCTTGCATGTGTAGGGGGTTTTTTTTGTACACACATTGCTAGCTACACTTTGTTTTGAATAAAGATAGAAAGATCAAATGTCCAGTGTTTGTGCAAAAGATTTCAAACACTGTTTTCTGTCCTACTGTAACATAATTCTTTGGGGGGTTTTTTAGATAAGCTTGGTGGTTCTTCAAGCTACTTTGTGTTGTAATGAGGTCTTTGTAGAGATCTTTATCTGTTTGCATGCCCCAAAGAGGCTATAACAAAATGATTTTGCCGTATCAAAGCCTGTCAATTTGAGGTGGCATAATATCCCTTTGCTTGTCTTCCCCGCTCTGATGTGTATTCCTTAGTTCCCCAGTAGAAGAAAGCTATCGCTCATTAGCCATGTACAGCTTATAAGCGCATAACTGATGGGAAAAGATCTGATAGTGATACAGTGGTTTTGCTGGGGTGCTTTAGTATCTGACTGAAGTAAAAGGATAACATTTCTACATAGCAGCTCTTGTATCTGGAGTAGCTGAGATTATCTGAACAGTATTAAACAAACAGTCAGTTGCTAGGAGTGTAAGGACAAGGTGCCTGAACTATGCTTTTGTTCTTGGGGCACAGCTTAAAACAGTGGAACAGGCATTTGCTTGCGTGATTGTGGGCAGGACGGAGCACTCGGGAGTCTAACAGTCCTCTTCCCTCTTTCAGAATCTGTTGCCCTCGGTATGGGGAAAGGAGACAGACAGAAAGCGACTGGGGGAAGCGTTGTGTGGACAAATTTGATATCATTGGGATTATTGGAGAAGGGACGTATGGGCAGGTGTACAAAGCCAAGGACAAGGATACAGGTAAAGATGCCAAGTGACTTCAGGTTGACTCTGCTTCTTTATGGCCTTGTTCTGTTATTGTGGGTGTGCTTAAAGTCCTTTCCAGGCTTAGTGGTGGTGCCGGTTAATGACAAATACCTGTAGAACCAGAAATGGCTCCAGCCCTGGAATGAATGTTTACAGCAGGTGTTTTCAAAAGGGGCTTAAAAAAAAAAAGGGGGGGGGCCAAAGCACAGAGGCTCTGAAATCCTGTTACCCACGAATTGGTGCCCAGCTGCACTCTCTGAAGTTGTGTGCTCTGTGTGCACAACTTGGTACCTGGTCAGATGGTCATGGTAGGCATAGCTATGGCAGCCACAAATGCCCCCTAAACCCTGCTTTTTAAGTGTGCCTTTATCAGATTTTAGAGTAGCAGAGCTTATGAAAAGGGCTGGAGTGGTTTCCAGGGTAGGTTTAAGTTTACCCGTGTCACTCTTCACTGAAGCAGAGTAGGAGCACTGGTGTCATCTGTCATGACTGAGTTGTTTGGGTCATAACCTCTGATAGAGCAGTGTTGACAAAAAGCAATAGGGTGGTAACTCAAGTTGGCTCTGCTGTTTCTTAGTGGATGTTGATTGTGCCCATAGGTACTTTTAACTTCCTCCTGGAAACCCACAGAGTTGTTAGCGTGATGTGTGTGGATGCTTTGACACTGGCTTGTTCTGGCAGGTGAATTGGTAGCTCTAAAGAAGGTGCGACTGGACAATGAAAAGGAAGGCTTCCCCATTACAGCCATCCGCGAGATCAAAATCCTTCGGCAGTTGATCCATCGCAGTGTTGTTAACATGAAGGAAATTGTCACGGACAAACAAGATGCACTGGATTTCAAGAAGGACAAAGGTATTATTTGCTGCAGGGTGTGGTTTCAATCTGCCAAAGAGGTGACACTATTTATTTATTTATTTATTTTAATTTATTCTTAGTGTAAAACTAGAAATCTAAGTTCTGGTGTGTTTAGATTTTCTTTTTTGTATTCCTTCTTGATGCAACAGTTCCAGCAAGAGTTTGTCATCTGGATTCGGCCTTACCTCAAATAATAGGTTCCAATTACTATGAGTTGTCACGCCACATAGCAGAGGTGAACACAGGCTTAAAAGGCTGCATTGCATTTGTTCTTGCAGAGTCAGAAAAGACTTTTTTTTTTTTTTTCCTAAAACCTTTACAAGTCACTTCTAGCACTGATTAGTGCTGACAAAATAGCTGATAGTGTGGAAAGTCTTCAATCTTCCAACACTGTGGAAGAAGGGTGTTCTAGCATCCCACTAGCTTTTTGGTTTGGGGTTTTTCTTTCATTTTTGGGGGTGTATTTTGATTTCGGGTATTTAGCCAGATATATTAGAGGGGCTATTTGGGCTTTTTGTTTGTTTTTCCCCTTGAGGAAAACTAATGCCTTTGAGGATGCAGTAAGCCCTACATATGACAAAGCCACACTTTTAAAAAAAAAACAAAAAAAAACAAAAAAAACCCCAACAGAACACAACTAACTACATGAAAAAAAAGTCTCAACAATGAGTCAGTCTACTTTTATTCCTCCTCTTCCCTTGTCTCTCCTAAGTGATTTCTCTCTCTTTATTTTACCAGGTGCCTTTTACCTTGTGTTTGAGTACATGGACCATGACCTAATGGGGCTCCTAGAATCTGGCTTGGTACATTTCTCAGAGGACCATATCAAGTCTTTCATGAAACAGTTAATGGAGGGTCTGGATTATTGTCACAAAAAGAATTTCCTTCATCGAGATATTAAGTGCTCCAACATCTTACTGAACAACAGGTAACTTGGGACTAGATACGATTCTGTCCAGGCTGCCTTCCCTGTGCTCCCTGGGGTTCAGTTAATTTAAGCAGAGACCATACAGTTGTCATCTTCACCTTGAATATGCTTAGAAGTAGAAGGTTTTGATCTGCTGAAGGAATATTGTCCTGCATGTCTCCACCAGTGGTGTGACAGATGATTCTAACTCAGCAGTAGCTCTCCTGGGTGCTGCCACTGCCTGGGAGCATAGCTCCTACTGCAGAGGGGAACAAATCTACCAACGGTCCAACATTTAACTTTCTGCTGGTAGTAGTCTCTGTATGTGAGACCCTCTGCTCAGATTTGCAGCTCCTTATAGTTGCACTTCTTTCGTGTTGACTTAAACAGGTCTCAGTGTACTCTTTGTCTCCAAGGCATTTTGGCAAAAATACTGTTTATTGTAAGTGCTTGTATGCACAGAAAGCATTGAAGGTTAAAGTAGGAAGTAGCAGCTCTCCATGAATTCTCACTCTTTTTTAGATAGCACTGTTTAGCAGTAACATAGTTCATCATAGAATACATTACAATTTGAGAATTAACAGCAAACAAATACCAAGTCTTTATCTGGATATCCATAAGAAAAGTTTGAGCCAGTGAGAATAATACTGCACATAACTTCATCCACGTGTTGATATCCATGTATAAGACTTTGCTGGGACATTGGTCCATTGGGTAGGTTTTGTGATAAAGATGAGACTGAATTATTGCATGTATTTTCATTTCTTTGAAGGATTAAGCAGGGTCTGAAAAACTAAGACTGGCTTAGCCAAAATAATTACTGCAAACATTGCTTTGCTAGGACTTCCTACTGTGTGGGGGGATTTTCTTACCTTTTGCTGCTTTCAGCATGTGATCCCTGCTGTGATTCAAACTAGTGATTGCTTTTGTCTTTCAGTGGGCAAATCAAACTTGCAGATTTTGGACTCGCCCGACTCTACAGCTCGGAGGAGAGGTGAGGCATGGTGGGGTGAAAGAAGGGAGAAATGTCTAACATGAGTGGGATGAGCTCCTTTGTTCTTAATGTCCCCGTAGTCCGTTACTTGGGAGTCCCAGCACTGCCTGAGAAATGAACTCCAATATACTATAAGTGGTATAACGCTGCTCCAGCTGTCGGAAACACATCCTCCTGGCTAGTATTAATAGCATCTCATTAGACAAACCAGCCAATAAGGAACTGAAACATCTTCTCTACTTGCCATGGACCTTCCCTGAACTTTCTGTAGTATCACAGGGGAGTCTGCACATTTTGCTCTGAACTGATGAGGTCAATCACTGTTCAGTAGTGGCAGCCTGTTGCAGGTCAGGGTTTTTCAATCTCGAGCACGTACAACCTGCTGCTTTTAACTTGGGCAGGTGTAATGGATGTCTAGGTACTTGAAACCCCACCATTTCTATTTAAATACCCAGCACTACAGTTTGGAAGTAGTAATTGCAATTTGTAAGCATTTCGTGGTCCTTAATGTCAATTTGCTTTTATGTATCTTACATTACAGCCGTCCATATACAAATAAAGTCATTACATTATGGTATCGACCTCCAGAATTGCTGCTAGGTGAGGAGCGTTACACACCAGCCATAGATGTGTGGAGCTGCGGGTGAGTACCTGGTTTGCGTCTCTTGCCAGGTCTGTGATTTCTGCTGTTTTCTGCAACTATATCTGTTCTAGCCAAAGTGTTCCGATAGTATCAGAATACTTTAAAATTCTGTGCCTTGAAGAAATAGGCTTCTGTCAGCTAACTAAAGCTAAACCGTTTAATAAGAACTCCTAGAACAAGATGTATTTTGGTATTGACACATAGGAGCATAAAATGTACCTACTTAGTATTTTAGTGTTTCTCAATCTTTAAAACTTAACCATCCAACCTTTGCTTATGTGTCAGTAAGATCAGGAGGGAAGACAGACGGTTCCAGTGCTTCATTCTTAGTCTGCTGATCATAGCTTCAGTGTAGGGTTTTCATGATCTAATAGTTTTTTTTTCTGTGACCTCTTTGGATTCCCCTGTTCATTTGGTTTCTTCACCTAAATTTAAGAAACATTTTGAAGTGGAGATCTTGGGTCTCAATAGTGTAGGGACTCTCATGAACAGGAGGAGTCTGAGCAATTCAGCAGCAAAGATGGACATTTTTCCAAGTGGTTCAGAACCAGAGTTCTGAGGATTCAGCTTTTGGAAGTGGGACTGGATTTTCCAAAGTGTGTGTTTCCTGTTGTGATACTCACGGGTGAACTTTCAGCAGAGCTTAGTACATAAACTGCAGAGACTTTGTAAAAGGCAGGCCCTGCTAATTACTTGTGGAAATCCTGGCCATGAAGTCCAGTTGCTGTTCACTGCCCTGTGCCAAATGAGTGGGGTTAGTCCAGTTCCAGCAGACAGGTGCCTGTATCAGGCCACGGCTATATTTGGCACCGATTGTCATTCCTGTCAGAAGGCTTAAGCATAGATGTTAAGGACTGAATGAGTCGGAGCTTTCCCCTCCCTCATTCTCTTCTTTCCCTTCCAACTATTAAAAAGTACTGTGTGCACAGACATATGTGCGTGTAAGACTGCGTCCTCTGCCTGGCGGTGATAAACGATAGGCTACTGGCCGCAGAGGATAGCTGGGCTAGCAGATATCTACCGGCTTGTGACAGTAGAGTCAGAGGGACAATTGGGCCAAGCCTGAGGAAAATGAGATGTCTGGCTGTTCTTCTCGTCATGCTATTGACACTTCCCCTTTTCCCTGCAAAGAGTTAAAGCATTAAGCATGTGATGTGTCAACCAGCCTACTAGTGAATGTTATTTCCCAACTGCGTAGAATTGGTGGCTCTTTACACATAGGTTAGTTTGTCAGTTCTCAACTACAAGCCCTGATGCAAATAACTCTCCTCAGGCAAACCTGCTTCTGAACAGAAATGCTGCAGTGTTCAAACGATCATCCCAAGAGTTTGCTGTCATGACCTCTTGCTTTTCCTCTTTCCAGCTGTATCCTCGGGGAACTGTTTACAAAGAAGCCTATTTTTCAAGCCAATCTGGAACTGGCTCAGCTTGAATTAATCAGGTAAAGCATTGCACATGCATGCCTATGAGAAGAGGTACTGCAGAAACTGCTCATGCACATAGTCTGTGTATTATAAGAGCCCTCTTCCTCTAATCTGCCTGCAAATTAGGACCAGTAAATGACTATAACTGCAAATATGAGTGGTTAGGCCTCTAGGTGTCTACACCTGCAGTCAAGTGCGTATCTGTTAATGTATGCAACCTCAGTAAACTTGTTGTTAGTTGAGTGTAAAAATCATGACCTTAAATTAGATCTCACCACTGAAAATTCAGTTTGTTAGATGGTTTATAAACTCGAGGTAAGCTTTTTCTCCTGTTCCTGATGCTTCCTTTTTAACCTGAGTGTTTATCTAATCCTTGTCAGTGTGCCCAGCCCTAGGCTGTTGATACGCTAAGTTGCTTAAAAGGAAATGTTTTCACTTGGGTGGTGACTATTCTCCTTCTAGACRTGTTTCATGTGCTGATAGCACTCTGCTTTTCTGGTTCTCAGCCGACTCTGTGGGAGCCCCTGTCCAGCAGTGTGGCCGGATGTCATCAAGTTGCCCTACTTCAACACTATGAAACCGAAGAAGCAATACCGAAGGCGCCTGCGTGAGGAGTTCTCCTTGTGAGTCTCAGTAGAAGAGAGGATAAGTGGGTGCATAGGGATTGTGGCCCTTTATGTTGTGTGACTGATCTGCTATCCTTTGGCTCTAGTCTACCTGGCAGGATGAAGCAGTGCTTCTCCTGCTTACCTGCAGCCCTCTCCAGGAAGGCTTTTCTCATCTGCAGAAGGCTGGAATGTGGTTGCTGTCCCCTTTCTAAATATCTGATCTGCCACAGGTGCCTCCTGGAGGGGTTCCCTGCCTCTGTGTACTTGTGACTCTTCTAGCTAGAGTCTGCCTTGTCAGTCTGCACTTGGAAACTTCACAGGATGGCATTTGCGCAGTGCCGAGGCTGTCTGACTTCCCAGATGTGCTCTCTGGGGACAGAGTATAATTGTGTGATAGTCTCTTGGGATTTGTAGCAGAGCTGCTCTTTATAAATGGCAAAAATTAGACTGGAAATATTACAGATCTGCCTGTTCTGATGATGTGTGTGAGCTGCTGCATTACTTAATAGTAAATTTTGACTGCATAGGTTTCTGTTAGGTCTGAGGTGGCTCTCTGAAAGTGGGCTTCTCTGTCTGTTCAGAACAACCTCTTAATTCAGCCATATTTCTAAATCTCTATACAGCATTCCTTTGTCTGCTCTTGATCTGCTGGATCACATGCTGACGCTAGACCCCAGTAAGCGCTGCACAGCAGAACAGGCCCTGCAGAGTGACTTCCTTAAGGATGTTGATCTCAGCAAGATGGCACCTCCGGAGTAAGTTCCAGCTGGCATCTGCCACCACAGTGGGCGCTCTGCTAAGTGAGCTTTGGGAAGGAGCCGCTGGTTTGGCCTTGTTTTCAGTCAGAAACTGAGTCAAGATTTCTGGCCTCTTTTCTCCACTGTGCCCCAGGATTTTGTCATATGGCTGAGCAAATAGCTCTTCCTATGCTTTCCCCCCCACCCCCCTCCTGCCTGATAATTAATGCTGGCTTTCTAAAGCTCAGTTTTTTGATGCTCATAAGATTCAACATCTTCCAACAGTTTTAGAGCAGAAGAGTAACACGTAGACRATCCCTGTCTGCTGTGTAACGAAGGACTGGCTGAGCCTCGTTGTTTGTGCTCCTTGCTAATGGGCTAGAGTAGTGGCTGTTGAGCCGCATCGCACCATTTGTAGCTCTCTTCTCCCACCCCAAGTAAGCAGATTGTGAAACTCTGCTCGAGCTTCATTGCATGCAAGTACAGTGAGAGCTTTTAAGATTCCTGTTTCCTTTGGAGTTCCTAATGGCAGCTGCTGACTCAAAGCCACCATACTTTCAAAGCTTAACAGACTTACCCTTATGGCAGGTTGTGTGCATTGTAGTAACCCAGCCCTTTCAGGAGTAAGGCCCTAGTGCAAATCAAATGATTCATATGCAGTTGATGCACCCTTCCTGGTTCTAGGACTCACCCCTTCTGAGTTTAAAAGTATGGTTGCAGTCAGGGGAACATCTGTGCTTCTCTTATGGCACTAATAATTTTCTGTGGTCTTCAAGGATAAAATTAATATTCTTGCTGGCTTTCTTAGCTATTAAGAGGTGTTGTTCTCTTCCAGCCTCCCCCATTGGCAGGATTGCCATGAGCTGTGGAGCAAGAAACGCCGACGGCAGCGGCAGAGTGGGATTGCAGTGGAGGAGCCGCCATTATCAAAAGTTTCTCGGAAAGAAACTACCTCCGTTACGAGCACGGACACTGTCAAAAACAACAGCAGTCCTGTGCACCCACAGCCTGCCCAGCTCAAAACAGAGCCTGGTGTTGGAGATGCAGTAGGTCAGTGCCTAGTCTGGTCTGTAAAAAGGTCCTACTGATAACTTGCATCCTTGCCACCTCTGGTCTGTACTGGCTGTGGATGCTTATGCCTCTTTTAAGCCAGTGTGATTCTTTACTGCTATAGAAACAGCACTCCAAAATCTTCCTATTTGGGATGGGGGAGTTGTGTTTTGTTTTGTGGGGGTTTTTTTCCCCCTTTTTTTTTTCTTCTCTCTCTGCTCTGAAAATTATTGGCTACACAGAATTCTGCATGATCTTTGGAAGTCTCTGAATAGTTGACTGTAAATTCACTGAATGAGGTACTTTATTGGTTCCTAAACATCCTTTCATGGAGGATGATGAAAGGAATTCTTGAGTCGCTTAGACCAGCAGAGTAACAAATCATAGGCTGAAGGGAACAGCCATGTAAAGGGTGTGCAAATGAGCTGAAGTTTGTGATCTTATTGATAAATTATATGAAGGTTAGGCATGTAATGTAACAGACTAGTGGCTGGTGGGCGGAAATGTAAATTTTTGCACAATGCTTCTTGCAGAAAAAAATCACTTGGTCATAATGACTTGCCGGACCAGAATTTGTGCACTCTTCCCAAAACTGTGATCAACCTTCTGGTGTCTAGGAAATAGCTTGAGGAGAGGTATTGTGCTTCCTGGGAATGTAAAGATACACAAAGTTGCCTAGACCAGGCTGACTGTTCTGTGGAAGACCTGTAAAAACCCAGGTGCAGGCTGAAGCTTCCTTTGTGTCAAACACTGTACAGACAAATAACAAGGAAGATGGTTCTTGCTCCAGGGAATGCGCAGTCCATGTGTTCAATGAAACATGGCAGATGGACAAAAGATGGTGGTGGTCAGATTAGCAAACAGCTGAGAAAAGAGTATCACATTATTGGTTGCCTACCAGCAAGGGGAGCTTATTTTTAAGCTTCTAGAAGCAGACCTGTGCACCCTGCTTCCCAAAGAGTTTGTGTGACTTGCAAGGTCTGTGTGAAGTGATGCTCTTGTCGCCCTYCCTAGGGAGGCTTTCCTCCAGCATGGCACAGGAGGAGGCGATGCCATTCAGGGGTTGTATTTCAGACTAACCTGGGTACTTGCAGTCAGGACAGAGTCCTGTGTGATCCCAGGCCAGCTTTCAGCACAGAATTGCGTTCTGCTTGGCCTAATTTCTTTTGCTGTGTTAGTGGAACGCTCTTCCTTCATTCCAAACAGCAGCTTAACTCTATTCCAGGAACATGCTTTTTAGTGCAAGAGAGAGGGCTTTTGATCCACAAAGTGCTGCAGAGACCTTGGAAAGGTGCTGAGTTGCTGTCAGACCTGCTGCTCTGGTTACTGCTGAGCTGGGCTAAAGGGTTTCGATCTTCCCTCACATGTCCTCAGACTTGCAGCCATAACTGCTCATGTAGTTGCTCACTACTCCGGTTCTTGGGACGCCTGGGATGAGTTAACCGCTCCAAGAGTGGGGACGTTGGGTTTAACTGAGCTGATTTAATGAGCAGCTGTGTGTGTAGTTATGGTGGCAGATTGGCGAGGGCAGTGACAAAGCTTCCCTCCGCTGCTAAGCGTGCAGTGTCTGAGTGCAGCCTTGGGTGAGTGCAGTGTGTGAGCAGTACCACGGGGTGCTGCTGCAGTGCTGCTCAGATCTGATCGGAGTCTGGAAGGGGCAAGCTGATAGCGGAAATCTGAGCAAACTCTCGTGGAATCTTTCTCCTAAAGCCTCCATGCCTTCCCCAGGGACATGGAGAAGAGGTGTTTGTTGGTATGTGTTAGTATCATGATTACAAACGAGTCTGATGTAGCCTTCCCTAACCTTTCTGTGATGCTTCTTGTGTTTTCTACAGGCCTTGGAGAAATCACCCAGCAGCTGAATCAGAGTGAACTAGCTGTTTTACTGAACTTGCTGCAGAGCCAGACTGATCTGAGYGTCCCCCAGATGGCCCAGCTGTTGAATGTACACTCTAACCCAGAGATGCAGCAACAGCTGGAGGCTCTCAACCAGTCCATCAATGCTCTGACGGAAGCCACGACTCAGCAACATGAGTCTCAGGCGGCAGCAGCAGCAGAGGAAGCCATAGAAGAGCCACCCACGGAGGCCCAGCCACCGGAGGAGCAGGCGACTCCAGAAGCAGCCAGCGCTCAGGGAGATATGCAGAACGTGCTGGCCGTTCTGCTGAGTCAGCTGATGAAGAGCCAGGAGCCTGTTCTAACCCTGGAGGAGAGCAATGGGGAGAAGAGCAGTGAGCAACGGGGGCCAAGGAAAACCCCTACAATGCACCCGGAGGAAAGTACAGGTAAATAATTGTGACCATTGCTTGTGTATCTTGGATGCCCTTCACCTGTTTGAGCAATTAAAGCCTTCCATACAAGTGCCTCTAGTTTAACTGCGGCCAGGAGGGACTAAGACATCTGAGTATTATAACAGAGGGAGGCTCGTGAAGTTGGGCAGAGGGAACGGATGGGAGGAGGGAAGGAGCTGGGTGCTAGAAGGTGGTCAAGTGTTAGATTTCAAGACTGGGAAAGACACTGACCCACTCCCTGCGGTAAGCACTGAACTGCTCAGGAGGCTTTTCCCAGTACAACAAAGCCAAAACACTAGACTACTACACATCTCTRAAACATAAAATCCTGTAATGCTCCATTGTGAATGGGTCAGTGAAGATTAAAGGCTCTGTTTTTCCCCAGACACGAGGGGGAAACTTGCAGGGTTCAGTTCTTGCGCTGACATTCCCTGTTACTAGTCATGGCTAATGTCATGTTGGGTCTACACATTCAGGTAGATTTTTTTTGCACAGGACATTGGATCTCTGCAGTTACGCAGTTCTTCCAGTCTGTTTGTCCCAACTACCATTTTCACCATTCCCTTCCTCCTGTTCTGGCCCCTCAAAAAGAAAGTGCAGACAAGATTGTAAAGAACATGACAACTGAAATAATGGAGAGTGCTGAAAGGGAGGGATAGTGGTAATTATGTACATAAAGCTTTTGAATCTGGCTTTAGTGTGCCTAATCTGTATGTAGAGTTGACTTTCATGAGTCCTGAATTCAGCAGCTTCTGAAGTTGAGCCAGATGGTTGGCTCATGTAGGGCAAGTAAGAGGCATGTTTAAAAGACCTGACTGTATCAGTGAACTCTTGGATTTCCTTTTCAAAGGTGAGTGTAAATGTCTCCATGTCTTTTTCTGTTGATTTTTTGAATTATTAGCAACATCCTGTGACGACCTCACCAAATTCTAGAAGCGCCTCCTGAGTATGTCTCAGACTCTCCAGGGAGCCTCTTTTGGCCCGATACACAACTCCTCTGCAATGTAGCTGAACGTGCTGTGTTCTCGTGCCTTCAACACACCCGCCCACCACAAGCCAGTTGTGATCGTGCTTTTTTGCCCTAGAACTGGAAAATAATTAGGTTATTGTAGAGCAGATTCAATTAAATAACATTGTTCTCTGTTATAATTATTTTAAATGGTATACTGTCCCCAAATCAGCTTGGCTTTAAAATTACCTGAAGATTGTTTTCTGGATTTAAACGCAATCTAGTTTTAAAGTGGACTGACTGATATGGGTGGAGGGGTGGTCCTGGAAGACTACTGGTTTTCACAATAAAGTTTGACCTTTTTAATAACCAGTTTTGCAAATGATTTGAGGATCTGATTCAACTAAGGTGTTTGTGGCCTCTTACATCATCGCCAGTAATAACTTTAATCACAATGTAGCCGATCCTTTTGTTGATGAATGAGACCAAGGCAGTTCAGTTGTGTTGCTCTGCAGGAGTCAGAACGGGTTTGGTTAGCGAAGCCGGCTCGCGAGACGGGGAGCAGATCATGTCCTACAGGAAGTCGCATTCTCTCCTCTGCGTGTTGTCGCTTTTAGCTATGACCCTGCCTTAACGGGGGAGGGCTGGAGACGGGCTCTTGCCTTTTCACGCTCCCTAAGCAGACTGCTTTGTTCCTGCTGCTGGCTCAAAAGCAGTAATACAGAGTAGTGAGAGYGTTGCGACTGTGAGGGTGTGCTATGAAGGATGCTTTTGTTCTCATTAGGAGAGATCCTTTGGAAACAGAAATCCTTGTTACTTCAGGTCTGATTTAAAAAAAAAAAAAAAAAAAAAAAAAAGGGGGGGGGGGGGGGGGGGGGGGGGGGGACTGATTTTCACATGCTTCAGGACAATCCCTACACAGCATGCAAATACTTGTGGGTTGAGATTGTTTTGGACTGTACTGTAGAAACGTACTTCTTTAAAAGGTCGTAAAACAGGCAAGGCAAGGAAGCCTCTGATAAGAACTGGGTTTCCTGAGAAGCAGAGAAGGGACGCGGCAGGGTACACCCATTCCCTTCAGCCCTGATCTTGGGTACGGCCAGGAGCTGGTGTTTGTGGATTCGGGGGGGTTTTTCTTTGTTTTGTGTTTTAAACAGATCCATCAGGGCCACGCTTCACCAGTACAGTGAGCCATGTGGCTGCCAGCAAGCGTATTAATGGAGCAGTAAGGCACAGTGTCCCTCTGCGGCAGGAGGCACTGCTTTCAAGGAACAYGCTCTGTCATGTGGCTCCACATCTGTCTCCCTCTCCGCGTTAGCCTTTGATCCGGGAGCAGGAATTCTCTCCACGGATGCCCATGTGTTAGGACAGCTGTTGCTGACTAGTTGGGAGTRTGGGGACAGGACGAGTACAGGGAAAACATTAATGAACACGTGCATTGATCTTGCAACGAGTGCCAGCTTTTAAAATTCTCCGCCTCTTTTTCCAGTGCATCCTAGAGAGCGGACTGTCTCGGTAGGCTGTTTGTTTTTATTTTTTATTTTTTGTATAAATGTATTTATATCTGTTCACGTGCTTTTAAGATGGTGTTTAAAAGAAGTAACCCTTCCACAGCATGTCCTCCTCGCATTCTCCCACCAGAGAAGAGACCCCCTGAGCCCCCCGGACCGCCACCACCTCCTCTGTCTGAAGGGGATCTCTCCAGCGCAGCACAGGAGTTGAACCCAGCCGTGACGGCTGCTCTGCTCCAGCTTTTTTCCCAGCAAGAGGCGGAGTCGCTGAGCCACGTGACGCACGAACACCAGGCCTTGAGATCCGCGGACTACGGCAGGTCCCACTCGTCCAGGACTTACAGCACTGAGGGCTCGGAGGGGGGATTTGGTGCCGAGGAGCTGAATTCTGGCCAAACTCTACTAGAACCCTCTGCCCAGACTCTKGGGAAAAGCAGGACCTTTTTGGGCTCCGTGAGCCACCTTGGGGAGACGAGCAACTACCAGGGCACAGGATCTGTCCAGTTTCCAGGGGACCAGGACCTCCGCTTCGCAAGAGTCCCCGTAGCGATACACTCGGCCGTCGGGCAATCCTTCACGAAAGCCGAGGGGAGCAACAACACGCTGGTACATCCAGAGGCCAAAATTCAAAACTACAGCGAGCTGGGACCGGGGACCGCTGGTTCCAGCGGGGCAGGAACGGGTCCCAGCTGGGGCGCCCCGACGCAGGCTGCTTCTTACGGGAAGGCCTATCGCGGGCCTGGCAGAGTGCCTCCGAGAGGGGGAAGAGGGAGAGGTGTCCCTTACTAAGAGACTCACGTTTCACGGTGATCTTTCCCTCCCTTGCCTCTCAACCTTTAGTGAAATGATTTTTTTTTTTATTATTATTATTTTTATTTTTATTTTTTTTTCCTCTCTCGCCAGAGCAAGGTATCGTCCGCATTTCAGCTGCTGCATAGCTCCGCTGTATTCCTTGCTCGCTAGGCGGCTGCCAGGCACCCGGTGAAATACTGTAGGGTCCCAACTCGGGTGTCTCGCTAGCCAAACCTCTCGCGCTTGGTTAGTGACAAAAAAAAAAAATAATGCGGTGAGCTTTCTGCCCTGAGCCAGCAGATGGTGGGGGAATCATTTAAAAATAGGAGGAATGAAACAAACCAACCACATTGGAAGAAGGAAATAAAAATGTTTTACAGGCTGGGCGCTAGTGCTCCTCGGAAAGAGGAGCGCCGGGCAGTGTTCAGGTAGGGCTACGGGAGAGTCTGTTTCCCAAAGCAGGGTTTTTTTATTTTTGTTTTTTTTCCAATCCCCTTTAAATAAAAAAAAAAAAAAAAATGGAAAAATGTTGATGCAGGGGTACCTGGATCAGTTGTCCTGGATTTGGAGACCCAGGATGTGGCACTGGCTTGTACTCAGAGTTTATTTAACATCGCTTTCTTTCCATAGAGCGTCTGGCCCCGTTCCTTTCCTCTTTTTCCGTTCCATGTCAAGTCTTCGAGCTGTCTGGGAGGCTGCGAATCCCACCCTGATGGCTCCCAGACTCCCGATCATTTATGTTTTGATGGTAGCCTTAGTAAATTGGCTTTTGTGAAGGGTCTCTTTGGGTTTTATATCTCTCTTCTGCCATACATTTGCAGTGGGAATGGTCTCTTTTTTAGATGCTCAAGAGCCGAAGAGAACACCTCACCTAAATCTGTATTCTTTGTAATTCCTAAATTCCAAAACAATTTAAGAATTAAAGAAAAATGTTCCTGGTGGGGAAGCTCCACCAGCGGGGAGTGAGTGTCTCTGCTCAGTGTCCTTCGTGCTTCGGGGGCGGATGCTGTGTGCGCCTCGTGGAGCTTTTGGTCGGGCTCCCGAAGCAGCGTCTCAGTACTTTGAGGATTAACAGGCGTTAATGTATCATTTCTATAAGCATATATATTTTTGTTGTTGTCAAGGAAGTATTTACAATGGATTTTCTCCTCCCGCAGAGCGTTGCGATGTTGTCCATTTCAATAAGACTTAAACAAAAGAAATGAATAAAACAAAGGTACATATTTATGACCTTTTTTTCCCTGAGTAGGCCTTTCCTATGGAAAACATGCAGTTGTTCTTTTAATTTTAGAGCTGACAGTGTTTTGAAGTGTTAAACGTATTGGAATTGGTGAGGCCAGGAGACCTTCTTCTGATTACTAACAGAATTTGATTTTATTTCTTTGTATAAAGAGATGCAAATTCAAAAAATGCACCTGAGTTAGGTGGTGCTTCTCTAACTGGGGAAAATCTGCCTTATACAGAAAGGCAAGTGTCTGCGTAAGGAATAGCTTTGCTGAGGGAGGAAGGAGGGGAAGGAATATATATTGCCTGTAACGTGCAAGGCCCCCTGTGTGAATAAAAAAAGCAACTCTTGTATTGTTGATTCAGCAAAGACGAGTGACACAGTTTGCAAAATTCCAAGTGTAAATTTTTTTTTAATTGCCAGTTCATGCCTGCCTGATGTGCAAAAAAAAAAAAAAARAAAARAAAAGTTCTGTAAGATGCAGAGTGCACTAAATAAACCAGTCACCTCTCCAGAGTTTTTTAATTTATATATATATATATATATATATATATATATTTCTTTTCAACATGCAGCTGCCAGCTCTGGTATGTGTTGGAGTTTTTGTTGTTGCTATTCTGGCTTTTCTTCCTGAGCCCATCCCATTTGGAAGGAGAAATTGTGTTACGGTGCTGAATCCTCTTAGGAAGCGGATGCCTATTTATTATCTTTCCAAACCGGCAAACCGCCAGAGAAGTCTGTTGAGAAAGTAGCGCTCCTTAAAGCAGCAGAGCAGCGCTGACCTCTCGGAGCGCCTTGGCCGGCTGGGTGCTTTCCGGCCTGCCCGGGCTCCGCGTGCGAGGAGCAGGCTGAGGGCTGGGCACGTCGCGGCCCCCAACCGCTTTGCAAAGCCCCGGCGCCGGGTGCCCCGGCGGTGCGGAGCTGCCGCGTGCCCGTTTGCACCCCGCGCCGCGGCGGGGATGCTCCGGCGCCGTTCCCCGGGCAGCGGGTCCTGCGAGCGTGCCGAGGACCCCGAAGGTAACGGCGACTTTGCGGGCGGACGTCTGTCCCTCCGTGGAGCCCAAAACATCAAACGGAAATCGCCGATTGCTGTCTCTTGTTTTGGGCTTCTTCCAGCCCGGTCGCGCCGGGGTGGCCGGGGCCGGCGGAGCCCTTTGGGCTCTTGGCGAAGGTGCTCTCTCCTCTCCTCTCCTTTGGTGGGGCGAAGCACCGAAGGGAAGGGAAGGCACGGCGGCGTCTCCCTTGCTGCATGGCAGATGGCTGGGCCTGGCCTCTCCGCCAGCAGCGGCTTTCCTTAAATCGTCCCAGCACGCTGCTTTCAGTGCCGGTAGCGACAGCTGAGGAAGCGCGGCTCCGTGACCGCCGGAGCCGCAGGTGGGCGCGGGAGCAGCTCGAGCGAGGCCGCGGGTCCCCGGCCACGCGCCCGGTCACCCTGGGGGAAGGCGTGGGACCCGCTCGCGGCCTCCCTTTCACTGGCAGCATCATCTTCCTTTTTCCTTTGCCTTTTTTCTTTTTTCCTTTTTTCCTTTCTTTTCTTTCTTTTTTTTAAGGGGCTCTGTACAAAGAAGACAAAAGGATTTACTGGGGGGGGGGGGAAATACATGCGTTAAAAAGATTTGAGATGTGGTGCAGGTTGCAGACAAATCGGTAGATGGCAATTCCCCCCCTCCTTTCTTCCTGAACATGGATCGCATTTGGGTTAATGCCAATGTCTCGGAAGCTGTAGCCACTGTACCCGGCGGCGAAGCGTCTCGTCAGACTCTTACTGTACCTCTCCCGAGTTTCGTTTTGAGACTGAGCGCGCCTTTTCTGGTTGTACCTTTGTCTCTGTACAGATATTTTGTAATATATTCAATTTTTTTTCTTTTCAGTTTATAAAAATGGAAAGTGGAGATTGGAAAATTAAATATTTCCTGTTACTGTATTGCCTTTTGCTCCATTGCGCTGAATCATTCTGCTCCTTGCTGCAGCCTTCACGTGTCGGAGGGTAGCTGCGTCCTCCCTTTGAAAGCGCGGGCGGCTGCTGGGGCTCGGGGGTCTCTCGCGCTGCAGGCGGCGTCCGGCCGGGGGGGCCCGAGCGCGCGGCACAGCGCAGCCCGTCACGCGCTCGGCCGTCGCCCTTCGCATCGAGGCCGAGCCGAGGAGCAGGAGGCGCCCGGGGCGGAAGCAGAAACGGGGCGCTCGGTGGGTGCCCTCGAGCGCCGCCAGCCGAGGAACGGGGCAGGCGGGAGCTGCGGGACCCACCTGCTCCTTTTTCCCCCCCGAAAGGAGCGGTTTTGGCGCGAGGGCCCCCCTGGCCGGGGGGGCGCCAAGGTGGATCCCGTGCGGGAGCCGGCGGCGCTGGCGCAGCGGCCAAGGCCTGTGGCCGCGGTAGCCTGGAGCGCGGAGGAGCGGAGCCGGGGCGCGGAGCAGCGTGGGGCTTTGGCGGAGGCTGGCGTGGAGGAGAAGCGGGAACGGAGGAAACCGGACGGGTCTGAATGCGGGGTGCGACAAGGAGCTATGGAAAACCAGCTGCTTTCTGACAAGCAACGGGCTGGGAGGAGGAGCGGGGAGCTGGAGCGAGGGGTCCCTTGGCTCCGGAGAAGCCCCTCGGGTGCCCCATTGAGGGGCAGGTTTTGTTCCAGCCGGGAGGAAACAGGGAAGGGGCCACGCACGGATCTGCCGGGGTGAAGGTGCCGGGGCAGCTGCTGCCCAGCTGCAGGGTGCAGCGGCGGCTTCCCCACGGCCTCCCAGCCGGAGCAGCCTGGCTGCGCCTCTCTTCCAGACCCAGCTTTCCTGCTCTCCTTCCGCCCGCTTTAGCATCCCCRCCGCTGACACGTCTTAAAATATATCTGCATGCAGATGGCGGGGGGGGGGTGGAGGCGGCCTCGGCGCTTCGCTGCGCCTTTGCGAGCGGGAGCGAGCCCGCGCGCCGCCGGAGCCGGCCGCCCTGCCGCCATTCGCCTGATTTATTAGCGGGGCAGCTGGGAGCCGGGAAGCGGCTGCGCAGCCCCATCCGCCCCGGCCCGGCGGAGGGGAGGCCGCTCGCGGCGGCCCACGGCCCAGCTTCCCCGCGCGGCAGCGGCGGCGGCGGCGGCGCTGGCGAGCAGACAAAGGCCGCTCGCTTCCAGCGGAGCAGACGGGAGCGGGGCATTAGTTCCGCCTGAGCTCCCGAGCCGAGCGGCTCCGGCACCGTGGCGCTCAGGCGCCCAAAGCCGGGAAATACACGGGCTTCGGGAGGGAGGCTTAAAACCCAGCAAGCCCCCTCCTTCCCCAGCCTCCCCGGGGAGCCGCCTCGGCCGTCCCAGCCCTGGCCCCGGAGCTCTGCCGCGGCCTCGCGGGGGCGGCTCGCGCGGGCTGCGGCCRCTAGACCCCGTCCCAAGGTGACCAGGGCGTTTTATTCCATTTAATTTATTTTTTGCATTGAACTTCCTTCGCAGCAGCTGCTGTGCCAAATGGCTCGGGGCTGCGCGGCGCTTGCAGAGCGGGGCCGGCGCTGTAAATCTTGCAGCTCCCCGTGTCCGCGTCCGGCTGCGCCGGTGTCTCCCGAGGCTGCTCCCGCCCTGCCGCTCCCGCGCTCCTCAGCCCGTCCTGCTCCCGACACCTGCGCCCATGGGATCCAGYGCGGCCCCCCCTGCTCCCAAACAGTGTGAAAACCTGGACGTCGAGGAGGGAAGCCCTGGCGGTGGGACGGGTGCTGTGGGCGGGTGGGAAGCGCGTCGGCCGCGCTCGCACCCGGCTCCCGTCTGCGGAGCTCTGAGCCCCACGATCCCCGCTCATCCCAGCGGCGGCTTCGTGCCGCTAACGAGCTCAGGAGCCATCGCAAAGGGCCGGAGATGAAGCCCCGGCTGGGCCCTGCACCGGCACAGGAAGAGGCCTTGGGCCCCGTGTCGCCCCTGGCCCCACGCTGGTGGGGACGGTCTGATCATCCCGGTGGCTTTTCCTTAAAACAGCTGAATTTGCCCAGGAACTGGCTGAGGGATCGGTCTGCCGGTGGCATGGGAAGCGCTGACCCGAGTCCACCTGCGCATCCCACGTGGACGCTGGTTATCCTGAAGTCGCTGCCGGAGAGCGGGCGTTGTGTTTTGCTGCCTTTCGAGAGACTCCTCCGTCCCGCGGGCGCTCGCCGCCGGGAGCCGCCTTGGCCGAGCGCTGGGGCCGGGACCAAGCGCGGCTGGTGCCACTGCGGGAAGATCCGCTGGGGTTTTCCCGGCTGCCGGCAGGGCGCTTGGAGGAGCGGCGGGCGGAAACGGCGGGTCGGCTCTCAAACGCGCCCAGCGGCTCCCGCGCGAGGGGCTCGGCCCCCCCGGGACGGGAACCCCCGGCGGCGTCCCGCTGCCCCGGCACCGTTTTCGGTGACCAGGCGGGTTCGGGAGCGGAAGGCAGTTGCGTCGGCCACGCTCGGCGTCGCCTGCGTGCGCTGCACGGGGCGCACGGGCTCCGCGAGCAGCTGCAGCCGGGCGCCTCCGGGGACGGAGGGAGGCTCCGGCACCTCTGCCCGCTCCTCGGCCGGGGTTTGGGGGTTCAGCTGGGGGCCCAGTGCGGCAGGCGCCCGGCTGCACTCTGGCCCGCAGCCAGCGGGGTTCAGGCCCAGGTGCTGCCCAGCCCCGGTGCCGGAAACGGCGCCRCTGCTGCTCCGACGGCTTGTGATTCCCAGGGCCACGTGGCTGCCGGCGCTGGCCGGGGACACCGGGACCCCACTCCCGAGGGAGGAGGCCAGCGGGTCCCCCYGTGCCTCAGTTTCCCACCCCGCTGCCGCTCTCCTTGCGCGGGCGCTGCCACGGAGCAGCGTGGTTCCCGGCACGTTCACGCACGGCATCGCAGGGGCCGTCAGCCCCCTCCCCGCCGCCACCGCCCTCAGCAGCCCCTTGCCTCTTTCCCGCAGGTCGTCTCTCAGCAGCCGGCGCCACGTCGCCTCCCGCCCGGCTCGGTGAGTGTGGGCAGCCCCGGCCCGGCTGAGGGTCTGCACGGGTGGCGAGGGGGCTCCGGCGTCCGGGAAGGCCGCGGTGCAAGTGTGTGAGCATGCACGCAGGTGTGCATGCATGTGTGCAGGYGTGCAYGAGCGTGCATGCAGGYRTGGGTGCACATATGCATGCRTGTGCATGTGCGTGCAGGCAAGGCGCACGTATGCACACGCGTGCGCAGGCGTGTGAGCATGCACGCAGGTCTGGGTGCTTGTACGCACACGTGTGCTTGTGTGTGAGCTGCACGCGGGCGTGGGTGCGTGTACACACCCGCGTGTGCGTGCACATGCCTGGGCGCCCAGGTGTGGCCGTATGCACGCACACGCGTGTGCAGGCGTGTGCAGGAGTGTGCGCGCACGCGTGTGCGGCGGTCACCAGGTGTCGCTCTCTGCACAGCCACCGCCTCCCGCTTGCCCACGCTGCGAGCGCTGCCGTTCCCACTCCCTCCGTCTCCCCGGCTATATTTGTCCTTCCAGATGCTCTGGCTGTCGGCAGTAAAGGTTTCTCTTGCAATTTAAACGATTCCTTCCAAAATCTGTTAACACCTTTCGCTGGCATTTGGGGGAAAAAAAGACAAGGAATGAGAAGGAGCAGGGGAAGAAGACGGCCTGGAAAAGGCGCAGGGTTTGGGGTGTGGCGCCGCGGGGTCCCTGCGCGCCCTGCGCGGGGCGGGAGCGTCGCTGCCTCGTTGGGGCCGGCACGTGGCGTTGGTTTATTGGGGTGAATTTTAGGGGGCGAGCGGACGGCGTCAGGCAAGGCCACCCCAACGCGCCGGCCTTTGCGCCCGGCGAGGAGGAGGAGGAGGAAGGCAGCATGCTTGCGGCGGCCCTTGAGGGCACGGTGTCACCAGCGCCAGCCCTGAGCGCAGGAGCAGAATCGGGGCGTTTCCGGCGTTTCCCCGAGCCCCGTGGGTGCAGCCCGCGGCGAGGCCGGACCGTTCGGCTGCTGCAGCCCTCGGCCCCGGGGCCGCCCCGGCCGCTGGCCCCGGCACGCTCGCGCCCCCGCTGCGCCCCGGGACCCCCTGCTCCCTCGGGGCCAGGTCCCCAAAGCCTGCCAGGTCCCCAAAGCCTGTCCCCATGGACCCTGGCACCCGTCCAGTCCCCATGGGATCCATCCCGTCCCCACGGTGCCTGTCCCATCCCTGTGGGATCTGTCCTGACCCCATGGGATCCTTCCTGTCCCCATGGTGCCCGTCCTGTCCCCGTGGGATCCTTCCCGTCCCTGCTGCACCCCCCAGGCTGTCCCCTGTGTCCGTGCCAGCAGCCCTGTGGTGCCTGGAGCCGAGCTCATCCCAGCCAGCTCCCGCTCCCATGGGTGGCATGGGGAAACTGAGGCACGGGGCTGTGGCACAGCCTCACCGGTGGCCATGTCCCCATGTCCCCGTGTCCCCATGTCCCTGTGTCCCTGTGTGACCATGCCAGTGGTGGGCGAGGAGGGGAGCTGGACCCGAGCGCCAGCCCCGTCGGCGGGCGAAGGCAGCGACGAGCCCGTCCGGGGCTTCGGCCATGCGGGTCCCAGGTGCCGCCGCGGTGCCACGGTCCCTCCCGGCTCCTTCATGCCCCGCTGGCACCGGCACCGGAGCAGATGTTCCCGAGGCAGGGGGGGGGCACAGAAAAGCGCCCGGTTGCAGCGGGCCGGGCGGCAGCGCGGGCGCCTGGCGCGGCCCCCGGTCCCGGCTCG
>NW_020450019.1:717616-719637 GCF_003343035.1 Apteryx rowi
GCGCGCGCGCATGTGGGTTTATTAGCGTTATTTCAGCATTGTGATGCAGAGAGAGTAAGTGTAACAGCTGCTCCTTGCTCGCAGTGTTTATTGTTACCTAGAGACAGCCCACTGGCTCCGGCCCAGCTTCCCCCCGCAGCCCCGCGCTCCCGCACTCTGATGCAAAATTTATAGCACGCCTGTCCCATCGCTTTAACTCTCTGCCTCCCAGACGGGCAGGGAGCCGGGCGCAGGACCCCGCGGTGGGAGCCAGCGCAGGGCCGTGGCGGGGCGGAACCTCGGAGCCGCGTGGCACCCGGCTGAGCTCGCTGGGGGCCGCGAGGATCAGCTCCGATGGGGGTCCGAGCTGCAGGATGGGCCGTGCTGTGTGTCGTGCAGCGCCCGCAGCTTGCCCTGCTCTGGGCTGGGCAACGCCGTGCCGTGCCGTGCAATGCCRCGCAACGCCGTGCCCTGCACCACTGCGCCACGCAATGTCACGCAATGCAGCGCCGTGCAATGCTGCGTCGTGCAATGCTGCATCGCGCCGTGCAATGCCGCACTGTGCAATACTGTGCTGCGCAGTGTTCTGCTGTGCAAGATGCCCTGCTGAGCAACGCCATGCTGTGCAATGCCGTGCCATGCAATGCCGTGCCATGCAATGCTGTGCCGTGCAAAGCTGTGCCATGCAATGCTGTGTTGTGCCGTGCAACGCTATGTCATGCAACACAGCACTGTGCAATGCTGTCGTGCAACGCTGTGCTGTGCGACAACACGCCATGCTTTGCAACGCCATGCCGAGCTGTGCTGTGCTGTGCCGTGCCGTGCCATGCAATGCCACGCTGTGCTGCGCCGTGCAATGCCGTGCCGCACCACACTACAGGGGCTGCCCAACCTGCCCGGGGAGAGCGGGGCCGTCACCAGGGAGTCTGTATCCATGGCACAGCTAATCCGGCAGCCGGGCAGCGCGCCAGCCGAGCTGCCGCCCGTTCCCAGCGCCGGCTTCCAGCCCGGGCTGCCCGCAGGAGGGGACGCAGCCCCGGCTGCCCCGTGCCTCGGTTTCCCCTGCCCGGTGTGCACGGGGCGAGGGGCCMCAGCGCAGCGCCAGGGGCTCGGCACCGGCCTGGCCCGGCCACTGGGGGGTTTCCTGGGACGTGACACCCCGGCCGAGGCGGTGGCGCCTGGATGTTGCACCCTGGGGTGCCGGGTGCCCCGCGCCCTCGTGGTGCCACGTGTCCCCTCCTTCGTCCCCAGGCCCCGCGTGGGGGGATGTGAGAAATTCCACACCGAACCGCGAGGATCGGGGTTGGTGGCCGCCGGCGGAGCCGAGCCGAGGCCTGGTGTGCCGGCGGCGTGGCGGGCAGCCGGGAGCCGGGACCGGGCGCGGGGGCCTCTCCTCCGCTGCCGCACTCCTCCCTCCTTCCTTCCTTCCTTCCTCTGCCTCCCTCCTCCCCTCCGCTCTCCCTCCATCTCTCAGCAAGTTTTTTATGTGATTACAGGCACTGCATGGTAATTAGTGCTAAACTCATTTGCACAACTACAGTTAATTGGCTACAACAATTAATTAATGTGTTGGAAATTTGGCACTGGAAAAAAAAAGTTTGTCATCAGGAAAGCGGGGGGGGCCGGGGGGGCCGGGGGAGCGCGGGGCCGCCCCGGCCCCACCTGCAGCCCCGCGCGCCGCCCCAAACTTTCCTGCTCCCAAGAAACCCTCCCGGTTCCTCCTCTTTCCTCCGCTTTGTTTTTCCTTTTCTTCGCCCCTTTATTTTTATTTTTTTTTACATCTTCCTTTTCCTTTCTTTCTTTCTTTTTTTTACAACTTAAGCAAACTCATTTCCCTGATAAAATATAGCATGACTAATGACTGAAGCATGTAAAAATCATTGGGAAAATGTCCTTGGAAGACGAATGCATTTTCAGCAGAATAATTAACTTAATTAACAAATTCACATGCATATTCATCAGGCTATTAATGTCTTCTCAGCTCAGCTTGACGAACATTGCGGTAATAACCATCTCATTTGCATACTGCATTCTACTGCTAT
>NW_020450019.1:721202-723477 GCF_003343035.1 Apteryx rowi
GCCGGGGCTCCTGACTTTCTTTTATTCATGTGTTGTTTTATTGCTGGCAAAAAAGCTGTCGGAGGCTGGCTGCTGCCAGAAGCATCCCCACGTCTTGGCCTGCCACCCAGCCGCATGCTAATGTGGAAATTTAAAGAGGCTCCTCGGCTTAAATCGGAATTTTAAATGAGAGCAAATGCACAGAAGGGACCCGGGCGGGAGCTCGCGGTGGCCCCGGCGCACCACCCTGCCAAGCAGCCGCCCCGCGGGTGCCCCGCGCGCGGGCAGGCAGCACCCCRGGGGGCGGCAGGGCTCGAGGGCCTGGGAGGAGGCTGCCCCCCGCCGCAGGGCTGGGCCCTGAGGGCACCCAAGGGTGTTCTAGGTTACCCAACAGGGGAGGCATCACCCAGAGGGGTCTAGGTCACCCAACAGGGGCTTCAAGGTCACCCAATGGGTGTTTGGGGTCACCCAGGGGAGGAGGGTATCACCCAATGGGGGTCATGCATGGGGGGGTTCTAGGTCCCCCAATGGGGTTCTAAGTGGCCTAATGGCTGTGTCACATGGAGGGGCTCTAGGTCACACAAAGGGTGTTCTAAGTCACAAAAGGAGGGCTCTAGGTAACACAAGGGGGGGCGCTAGGTCACACAAGGGGGATCTAGGTCACACAAAGGGTGTTCTAAGTCACAAAAGGAGGGCTCTAGGCCACACAAGGGGGGGCGCTAGGTCACACAAGGGGGATCTAGGTCACACAAAGGGTGTTCTAGGCCACACAACGGGGCTCTAGGTCACACAAAGGGTATTCTAAGTCACACAAGGAGGGCTCTAGGCCACACAAGGGGGGCGCTAGGTCACACAAGGGGGCTCTAGGTCACACAGAGTGTTCTAGGCCACACAACAGGGCTCTAGGTCACACAAAGGGTGTTCTAAGTCACACAAGGGGGGCTCTAGGTCACACAAGGGGACTCTAGGTTACACAAGGGGGCTCTAGGTTACACAAAGAGTGTTCTAGACCACACAATGGGGCTCTAGGTCACACAAAGGGTGTTCTAAGTCACACAAGGAGGACTCTAGGCCACACAAGGGGGCTCTAGGTCCCCCAGCGGGGGGCAGCTCCAGAGCACACAGTGGGGAGGTGTTTTCTAGGCTGTGCTATGAAAGGCCTTAGCTAACTGTGCCCAAAGGTAGGTCCCAGCCCCGTTCACGGAGAGGTGGGTCCCAGGAGATGTTTTGGCACCATGTGGCTTGGCCCCTTCGTCGCAGGAGTGGACACAGCCCTGCTGGGCCCCAGGTGGGGCTCGGCTCCCCCCATGCCGTGCAGGGCCTGGGATGCAGTCCTTGCACAGGCAGCCGGCACCCAGCCCCCCAGGGCAGCAGCCGGGGATCATGGAGCCTGGTATGCTGGTGGGGCAGGAACTGGGCAGGCAGCGGGATGATGGGGGGTGCGGGGTCGTGTGACAGAGCTGCTGTCCCCGGCCCCCTCCTTGCCAGCAGCCCAGCCCGGTGCGTCATTACCATGATTGATTCCTCGAGCCACGAGCGCCCGGCGGGATCGGGGCTGGGCCGGGCCTGGAGCATCTGCGAGGTCCTGGGCCAGGTCCGGTGCAGAGCTGGGCAGGGGATGGCCCGGTTCCCCGGTGTGGGGGACACCCCGGTGGCAGCCACACAGACAGATGGGGCAGCATCCGGGGGGGGGGGTGGACGGGCAGATGGATGGAAGTATGGACGGACAGACAAATGGATGGATGGACAGATGGATCAATGGACAGATGGATGGACGGATGGATGCATGGAGGGATGCATGGATGGGTGGATGGAGGTACAGACAGAAGGATGAATGGATGGAGGGAAGGATGGACAGAGAGACCAGATGGATGGACAGATTCATGGACAGATGGATGGATGGAAGGAAGGATGGATGKATGGAAGAATGGATAGATGGACTGATGGAAGGGTGGATGGACACTTATATGGATACATGGATGGACAGACAAATGGATGGATGGGAGGACAGATGGATGGGTGGAAGGACACATGTATGGATGCATGGATAGACAGATGCCAGGATGGGTGGACGCAGGGACACACGGACGCACGGACATGCCGGTGGCTTTCCTCTGCCAGGAGCCAGCAGAAGCGGCCGTGACCCTCCCTGCCCCGGTGCTGGGGGGGGACGGTCCCCGCTGCAGCCCCGGGCGCAAGGGACAGACCGCAGCCAATCCCGCGCTGCCTCTGCCGCTGCCCAATCCCTGTCCGGGGCTCACACCGCTAGCCAATCCCGCCTCAGGACAGGTGCTGC
>NW_020450019.1:723810-725023 GCF_003343035.1 Apteryx rowi
CCTCGCCTCGCCTCTCCGCTCCCATCTGCTCCTCGACGCCGGGAGACAAATGACGCCGCTTCAACGCGCGCGTCGCCGAGCGCCGGGTTCGGGGCTCGTGTCGATCGCCGCAGCACGCTCCGGAGGGCGCCCCGGCCTCCGCGCGCCGCCGCCTCTCGGATTCGGGCTCCGTTTTCGGGCAAACCCCTGGCTTTTCCCCAGCTGCCGGGTCGCGGGGATCCCCCAGCGCCTTCGCTCGCGGCTTCGAGGTGCAGCCAGGACCTGCGGCCCCGGGGACCGCGACCGGGCGCGCAGGCGAAAGCTGAGCTCTTCCCCCGTGTAGCTGTGGGGAAACTGAGGCAYGGAGCCGCGCACCGTCCCGGTCGCCTGTCCCCGGGAGGGAGCGAGGGGCCCCTGCCCCATCCCCGGGAGCATCCGCATCCCCGGGAGCATCCAGCAGCATCCCAGGGTGCTCGCCCCAGGGTGGGAAGAGAAAAATGCCCAAAAGAAGGGGAATCTGCCGGCAAGGGGGGGGCCGCTGGGTGAAGGTCGGGTGAAGGGCGCCGGCACGCGGAGGGGCGGCCGCGGAGCCGCGCGGGGCGGGGGATAACGCAGCGCGACGTGCCAGCTGCATCCGGAGAAAGGCAAATAATTCAGCAGCACAAACCGGAGAGAAACCAGCCCTCGGAGCCACGTGCCAAAATACCAGCAGTAAAGTAGTTAAATTAATCCAGCGYGCGAGCGAGGGAGCCTGCGAGAGCCGGCTTGGGCCCCAATCCAAAGGAGTTAATGTCCCACAGTATGATCGATTAGTTGTCAGATGTGATTTCAAACCAATACAAGATGAATAGCATAATTTTCCTTCTCTCATTTTAGACAGAATTAAGAATCCATTAGCTAACACAAATTTTTGGCAACTTTAATAAAAAGCTCCAATATACATTTGTAGCAAACGCTCCCCAAGGTATCTGCGAGGATGCAAATAACCTCCCTCGCCCCCCACCCGGCGCCGGCTCCCGCTCGCCCCAGCCCGGCGCCGCGATGCCCATGTCAAGGGCGCTGCCGCCCGCGCCCACGTGGCCGCCCCGAAAAGGTGGCAAAGGAGGTTTTTCTTCCAGCGGGAAGGAAGCAGGAGGGAGCTGAGCTGCCCTGGCCGGGCTCCGGTGCAGAGGCCCCGTCCCTGAGCGCCGCCGGGGCTTGGCGTCACACGTGCAATGAGCTGGGAGGTCTCAGC
>NW_020450019.1:725319-732344 GCF_003343035.1 Apteryx rowi
ACCGAGCCACCGCCGGGGCCGCGGCCGCGCCGGGAAGGGGCCGGGGGGCCGGGCTGCCTGGCAGGGGTCCCGGCTGTGATGGGAATCGGCGGCCGAGGAGAGGGATCCCCCCCGGAGCAGCCGCGGGGAGCTCAGCCCCCCGGGAGGGGGCAAGGAGGGTCGGGGGTAACCGAGAGCAGCCCCAGGGCTGCTGCCRCGGGATGTCCCGGGGGAGCRGAGCGGAGCGGAGCAGAGCAGCCCTGGAGGGGGCTTTCCCCGCYGTCCCCCCTCGCTCCTGACCCAAAACAGCCTCCCGACCCGGCAGCCGCTGGGGGCAAAGAYGGCCACGAGCTCCCCGCTGTGCTGACCCCGGGAACTCCCCACAGCGGGATGTCTCCAAGGCTGCGGGCATGGATGGATCTGGAAAAGGGCAGGCGAATTCCCCGTGCACGAGCCCAGGGATGGCCCCGCTGCCTGTGCCGAGTGCTGCCGGAGGCTGGGATGCCAGCGCCAGGGACCGGCCAGCCCTGATGTGCCTCTTTCCCTCCGGCTTTGAGCCCTGCTCCGGGTGCTGGCGGGGCTGGGAGCTCAGGACAGCGGGATTTCGGAGAGCCCCGGCGATGGCCACGTCCGACCCGGCCAGCAGAGCACCCACGTGCACTGGGGGCACCTCGCAGCCCCCTTATCCCGGRGGAAACGGGGCCGACCCCGTTTGTTTTCCCCATTTCAGAGGCTCAAGGCCGCCCCTCCTCCCCGCTTTTGCTGCCGGATCTCTGGATTTTAGGCACCAAATGGGGCTGAATTAGGATTATTATCACAGCTGTTCTAAATGTAATTAGTTTTGCTCTGAACTTGTTTGCTTTGCCGGGATTACGGTGCAATCCAGCCGATCTGCCCGGCGCTAACTTGAGAAAGGYTTTAATTACTCTAATAAAGCGGATGCCGGGTTAATTTGATGATTCCAAAGGTGTGTTTTTCAATTACATTTAACAAAAAGATTTATAGTGGAGTAAAATTTAATTAGGAGCGTGCAAGAGGGCCAGGCCAGCCGCGCCGCTGCTCACGGCCGGCGGCCGCGGGGCTGCGGGGCCCYGGTCTGGGGCGCAGGTGGCGGCAGTTCGGGGCGGCATCGCGGCACGGGGGGACGGCTCTGCCCCGGCGGCCGGGTTCCCCGCTCCGGGCCCTGGCGCTGGCTCTGTTCCCGGGCCCGGGAGCCTCGAGGCCGGCGGGCAGATGAGCCCGGCTCTCCCCGTCCTGGGGACACAGGGGAGTTTTCGCCTTGCTGGGGCAGCGCGAGCCTGCCGGGTGCTGCTGCAGGAGGCGACGCGCCAGGACGGGACGGGACGGGACGGGATGGGACGGGACGGGATGGGACAGGACAGGCCCCGTGCTCGCCCCCTGTGGCTGCACAGCTCGCCCGGCCTTGCCAGGAGGGGGATTGGGAAGCTTCTCCTCTCCTGATTTCCTCCTCCTCCTCCCTTTCCGTCGCCAAGGCAGCTGTGAGGGAGGACACCAGGACGGGGAAGCATCCCGCTGGGCCCGAGGGCAGACGCTCGCTGCCACCTTCGCCAGGGCCGAGCCGCAGTGACCAGCCCTTGGGGACGGGGACAGGGCTGTGGGAACGGCTGTCCCCACCAGAGGGAGGACGGATGGCGACAGGAAGCTGCTTCCTCTGTGCTCAGCTCCGGGGCTGGATCCGACCCTGCTCGTCACCCCCTGCCCCGGAGCAGAGCCCTCCCCTGTGCCCTGAACGTCCCTGCGGTGATGTCCCCATCCACCCCCTTTGCCCAGGGCACAGGGGCAGGAGCCCTGGTCCCCTTGTCCCGGGCAGGGGCCCCAGCGGCCCCGCTGCACCCCGGGGCGGGGGGTTTGGGGTGGTTTGGGGGCAGCAGGGCCCCTCCGTCCTGCCGCAGCCGCGCCGGGCGCGCGGGATGCATCAACCGGAGCTCCTGTCTCATCACTGTCAGGATCCAATCAAAGCAGATGGGTTACAGCTGTGAGTACCAGCATGAGGAACAGGCTGCCGGAGTCGCTGGGGAGGGAGAGGGGGGACGGGGAGAGGAGGGGACGGGGGGGCACACAGGAGCTCCTTCCACCGTATCCAGACCTCCGCCGAGCCCGGCCGCGCCGGAGCTGCCAAGAGAAATGGGCAGATTATGGGATGAACGCAGGCCAAGCTAGGGCTGCCGATGCAGCGGCTGTAAATCAGCTTTTAAGTAGCAACAAAATGGACATTTCCCATATGAAATGCGCACCGCCTGCCATGGAGCGGGAGGGCACGGGGCCGGTGCCGGGGGACCGCTGGGCAGCGGGCCGCCAGGGCACCTCCGGAGCAGCCGCGGGGCCGGGGCTGGGCTTGGATGCACGCTGCACGGGCACAGGGAGCTCCGTGCTCCATTTGTCCTTCCTTCCAGCAAGAGAAACCCTCCAGGCTGGGGCCTGATCCAGAGAGGCCCCGGGGAGCATTTACACTGCCAGGAGCTGGAGCGCTGGAGCAAGGGGGGCTCTTCCCAAACCGGGGTAACGGCAGGTGGGAGGAGGGCGGCTGGACGGGCAACCGCAGCTCCTCCGAGCAAGCGGTGGGACAGGGCGGAGGGAGGGAAAGCGCCTCGGGGGCTTTGCAAGCCCCAGTGCGGCAAGCAGGCAGCCCAGGCGCCCCGGTGCCGCGGGAATCCACGGAGCAGCGGGGCCCGGCTGCCGCCGGATGCTCAGGTGGGGACCACCTGCCTCCCACACTGCCGGCCAGGGCAGCACTGGCTCCATGCACCCGGCCTATCCTGGCTTGGTCCCCATGCAGGTTTTGCCCCTTCTCTGTCCCTGGGGCCCGGGAGGGCTGGGCAGGAGGTGCCCCACATCCGCTGCCATCGTGGCCCCCTGGCCCTGACCCCCCCCCAGGCTGCTCTGGATCGGAGCCAGGCCAGGGGGCTGCAGGGAGACCCACGGGGTGAGCATCCCTGTCACTGTCCCCTGCAGCAGCCCCGGCGTGGGAAGGGGTGCGTGTGCATGCGTGCACGCGTGTGCAAGCAGGAGCATCCCAGCCTGGAGCATCCCAGCCTGGAGCAGTCCAGAGCAGAGATTGGACCGGGTGCTCCCACCCTGTGCCGCCCCCATTCTCCCAGGGGGTCTCTGCCTGCCCCCCTGTGTCGCTCTCTCCCCTTTCTCAGCGCCGGGGCCTGTGCCAGGCGCAACAGCCAGTGCAGGGTGTGCGTGCGCGCGTGTGTGTTTAAGCCTTTACCCAAATTAAACCAGTAATGCCGAGGCCACCCAGTAATTGAATCTGGCGGCTGCAAGCCCCGTCCTCTAACCTCCGGGGCACCCGCCAAGCGGGCACATGTCTGTGTGCGTGCGTGTGCGCGCAGCGATCCTCCCCGCTGCACACACAGCCCCGCACGCCCCCCGCCGCCTCCCCGGCTCTCCATCCACCCACGCATCCATCCCCCAGCGCCGGCCCGGCCCCGCGGGGGTGCAGGGTCCCCCTCTCGGCCCCGGCCTCGGCCTGGCACCGGTCCCCGCGGCCCAGCGCGCTGGCCAGGGCCTGTCGCCCTGGTGGGGTTTAGTGCCGGCACTCGGTGCGGTGTCTCCTTCGCAAGCAGATGTCCTGGAATCCGTGATGTGCTGCCATGCCTGTTCTGCCCAGTCCAGCCGCAGACGGAGACAGACAGGGGCCTGGTCCCGGGAGCCCACCTGGGAGGGGGATCTGACCCCCAGCGAGTGGAGATAAACGGGGTCTGGGAGCTCCTGCACGGTGCAGGCAAGCGTCGTGTCCCCCCCGGGGGCGCTGGAYGTGGGGATACGGCAGGGAGATGACAGCACCCCGTTAAAACGTGTAGCCCCGTGCGCCCGCAAGGGCAGGTGGCATCAGGGCACCGCGGAGCAGGGCGGAGGGGCCAGGCCAGGCTGAACTGGGTCAGGACACAGCCCCAGGCCGCATCCTCAGTCCCCGCAGAGCGCACGTGTGCTCAGCTGAACAGGGTCGTGCACACGCGCGCCGAGCTGGGGCTGTGTGACGGCCACCCGCCATCGAGCCGGGCCGAGCCGGGCCGGTCCCAACCACCCCATTCCCCTGCTGCCGGATGGGGCCAAGCCGGGCTGGTCCCAACCACCCCCTCCCCACGCTGCTGGGGCCGGGCCAAGCCCCCTCCCCATCCCGGGCCGAGCTGGACCAGCCCTTCCCGCACCGGCGAGGCCGAGCCGGGCCGGGCCGGGCCACCCGCGTCCTGCCTGGCGATGGGCAGAGCTGCCCTCTCCCGCCGGGCCGGGCCATGCCCGCGCTCCCGGGGCCGGGCCGGGCCGGGCCGGGGTTTTTCCGGGCGAAGCTGCCAGGCTGTGCAGCATTCCGGAGTACCAGGCATTTGCTCGGCGCTCCGTGCCAGCAGGCATTGGCAGGTTTGGAGCTTCACAGCGATTCCAGGCACAGATGTCCTTGTTTTAACTCCTCTGCGATGAACCCTGTCAGGCCGGGGCTGGGGGAGGGGGCGGCTCCGCATCCCCCGGTGCGGCGGAGGCGCCCGCTGCCAGCCCGGCCCGCCTCGGCCCCGGCCCCGGCTCCGGGCCACCCCGCAGGGACCCCGGCAAGGGGCAAAAATAAAATAAAAAGGAAGTTTTCCCATTCAAACAAAGCCGGGCGCAGCCCCGCCGCCCCGGCCGCACGGGTTGGGTCTCCGGCTCCCCCCCCCCCCAGGCCCCCGGGCTCCCGCAGCCCCGACCCCGGCCCCGGGCCGAGCTGGGCCGGCCGCGGCGGCGGAACCGGGCCGGGATCTGCAGCGCGGCGAGCTCCCAGCGCCGGGAGCATCCGTTTTTTATGGTATCTGCAATTTTGGCAGAAATCTGTCTTTAATTTAGCTGTCCATATAAAAATCCGCACTGTATAATAATGAACAGATGCCATGAAATTTAAACTGAAGCAATGACTCCTCCTCCCCCCCCCCGGCTGGCACTCGCCGGTGGCAGAGGCGACCCGGCGCCTGGCGCTCGCCCCTCGCCCCCGCCGCGCTCCGCCCGCGCCGGCAGCGGGGCCGGGGGGGCACCGGGGGCAGCGGGGCCGGAGCGGGCGGCCCCGGGAGCCGGAGGTCGGGCCCCGGCGGAGCGGGGCGGCTCGATCCCGGGGCCGAAGGGGAGGTGGGCGCAGAAATCCCCCCCCCCTTCCCCCGCTCCGATCCTGCCTGGAAATAGGTGGGCTGAGCCCAGGCATTTGGGAGGCGAAACGTGCCCCTGCTCGGTGCCCTCAGCGGCTGCGCTCCCTGCCCCGGCCCTGCCGCTCTCCGCCGCTCCGGCCAGCCCCTTCACCGATCCCTTGTCCCTCCATCCCTTCATCCCTCCGTTCTTCCATTCCTCCGTCCTCCATCCTTTCATCCCTCCATCCCTCCGTCCCTCCGTCCCCCGACCCTCCACGCACCCGGCCCCGCCCGAGCCGGCCGGTTTCACACGAATCCCCTCCGCCCCGCGGCGACTTGGACCCCGCGATCACACGAAATCTTAGCGGATCCCGGCGGGGTGGCGGTGGCAGATCCCGACCTCCTGCCTTCCCCCGGCGGCGACGAGCGCACGGCTGCTGCGCATCGTGTCCGCGGGTGCGGGCCGGGCACCGGAGCCGGGCACCGGAGCCTTGCACCGGAGCCGTGCACCGGGGCTGTGCACCAGGGCCGTGCACGGGAGCTTTGCATCAGGGCCGTGCACCGGAGCCTTTCACCGGGACCGTGCACCGGAGCCGGGCACGGGAGCTTTGCACCGGAGCCGGGCACCGGAGCCGTGCACGGGAGCTTTGCACCGGAGCCGGGCACCGGAGCCTTGCCCCGTGTGCGGGGCCGCATTGCGGGGCCGACTCGTTCCCGTAGCACCCGGGCAAGTGTTTGCACCGTCTCGCTTCGGCGGAGCCGGGCGGGCGCTGGGGAAACAAAATAACAGGAATTAAAAAATACAACCCAGCGCCGCGAAATCGCGGTGTTAAACCGGGACAAACCCGCAGCCCGTTCCGTGAGGCGGCGGGCGGGGAGCGCGGCTCCGCCGGTACCGAGCGAGGCGCCGGTGGCGAGCAGATGTCCCCGGCGCGGCGGGGGCCGCCAGCCCTTCCCGCACGGCTCCGCCGCCTGGCAGCCGGCTCCAGCCAGCCTGGCACGGCCTCGCCGAAGACGACGCGCTCCGCTCCGCTCCGCTCCCCCTTCGCTCCTTCCTTTCTCCCTCCGTCGCTTCCCCACGGCGGGGACCGACCCGTCCTTCGCCGCCGCCTCTCCGGGCCCCGTCCCCGGTGCCACCGGCCGCGGATCCCGGGCGAGGGGCCGCGCTTCGCCCGCTCCCGCTGTGCCCTTCCCACCCGCCGCCGCCGCCGCCGCCGCTGCCCCGCGGCTCCGCGGCCCGGGCGGCCCCGGACACCCGAGGCTTTTTCCCCAGAGAAATAATTCCCTTCCCGGGGAAGGAGACTCGGGCTGGCGCCGTCGGAAGAGGCGGCTTCTCCCCACTGCGGGAAGGGCGAGGGCTTGGCCGGGGAGAGCCGACGGGGCGGAGGCCGCCGCGACCCGATCTCGGTCCCGGTCCCGGTCCCGACCGGGGCCCCGATTAGGCCGAGCGGGCTCCGGCCCCGAGGGGGCCCCGCTCCCTGCTCCGCCGCAGCGGCTCGGCAGCGTCTTCAGGGCCGGGGTGACCGTCCGTCCCGCTGCTCCTYCCGGTACCGGCTCCCCCTTCCCGGGGCCGAGCTCCGCACGTCGGGGCAAGGCTGGAGCAATTTTCCGACGGGCCTTTTCCAGCCGCGCCGCCGAGGCGGCCTGCAGCCCGCTCCGTGCTGCCCGACGGCGCCGGCTCCCGGGCCTGGCCGGGCTGTGGCGGGGGACCCCGTGCCAGCCCGCACCCCCAAACAGCCAGGTTTTTCCCTAAAAGCTCTTCGCGGTGCCCGGTGCTCCGGGGAGGGAGAACCGGGCCGGAGTGTGGGGCACCGCGCACCCTCCCGCCCCGTGCAGCCCCCGGTGCACCGGGGGAACCGAAACGAGCGGTGGCGGGGCTCCGGGGGAAGGGAGCGATCGGGGCCGGGGGCTTGGCGAGCCCCGGCGGCGGGG
>NW_020450019.1:734185-735431 GCF_003343035.1 Apteryx rowi
GCACCAAAGCCCGCGGCGGAGTCCCGGGGGCCCGGCGGGGGCGGCGGGGCGGGGGCGGCCGCGTGTGCCGGCGGCGGGGGGTTAATTGTGGAAGAAGGCGTTGAGCTCCTCGTACATGGGGCCCCGCTCGTGCGGGAGGTGCATGTCGTAGGGGAAGATGTTCTCGGAGTGGACCCCCCCGCGCATCCCCGACGAGCCGAAGACCAGGTTGTGGCCGGAGGGCCGGGAGCCGGGCAGGGCCGAGTAGTGCATAGAGTAGTGGTAGCTTTTCTCGTGGTCGGGGGAAGAGTCTTGCTTGAGGGAGAAGTTGCCGTTAATGCACAGCGGGGGGCTGAGCCCGCCGTCGTACTCCGAGCTGTTGTAGTCGGGGGACGCGTTGCCGTAGAGGCTCTCGTAGGCGGAGGCGCAGTAGGCGTGTGTCCTTAGCCCGTGGGAGCCGGGCCCGGCGGCGGGCGGGCACTGCGCCGCGGCCAGCCGCGAGCAGGGGTAGGGGTAGGGGTGCACGGCGAAGGAGGCGTTGGGGCCGTGGTAGCGGCCCGCCTCCTGGCCCTGCTCCGTGAGGAAGTTGCGGGAGTTGAGCTGCAGGCAGCCGGCCACCAGGTTGGTGGTGGGCTGCGAGAGCCCCTTGCACAGAGTCTGCACGTAGGAGACCAGGTCGGGCCGCTTGCCCGAGCGCAGGATCTCGGAGAGGGCCCAGATGTAGTTCTTGGCCAGGCGCAGCGTCTCGATCTTGGAGAGCTTCTGGGTCTTGGAGTAGCAGGGCACGACCTTGCGCAGGTTGTCGAGGGCCGCGTTGAGGTCGTGCATGCGGTTGCGCTCCCGGGCGTTCGCCTTCTGCCGCCGCAGCTTGGAGCGCTCCAGCCGCGCCTTGGTCATCTTGCGCTTCTTGGGGCCGCGCTTCTTGGGCCGGTCGCCCTCCGCCTCCTCCAGGCCTTCCTCCTCCTCCTCCTCCTCCTCCTCGTCCCCTCCTAGCTCCCCTTCCTCCTTGCTCTCCCCCAGGGAGCCCTCGGGCGGCTCCTCCGGCAGGGCGCAGCCCTTACCCTTCCTCTCCTCCTTGTCGCTCCGGGCATCGTCCTCGCACTCCTCGGCCCAGCTGGAGAATTTCTGAACTTCGGGGATGAGGCTGGGCTCGCTGAAAAGTCGCGTCAACATGATGGCTGGAGCGGGGGCAAAGAGCGCAGCGTTACCCGCGGCGGACGGCGCCCCGCTCGCCCCCGGCCCGGCCCCGGCCCGGCCCCGGCCCCGC
>NW_020450019.1:736476-742755 GCF_003343035.1 Apteryx rowi
GCCTCGGTGGGCGCCCCCGGCGCGGCCAGCCGCGGGGGGGCCGGCAGAGCCCCGAGCGCCGCGGGGCTTCGCGGCGAAAAGCGCTCCGCGGGGCCGGGCGGCATTGGGAGAAGCCAGGGAGGGAGAGGAGCGAGAGAAGGGGAAAAAAGGGCGAGACGTGGAGGAGAAACAAAATCAACATGGAAGTTGCTTTTTCTCCATTCAAGTTTCCTTCGCTGCCCTCCCCAGCCCTCCACTTCTTACATAACTCACCTTCGGCGCTGACTGGAGGAATTCTTATTTCATTGTTCCCAGCATCTTCTGGGACTAGGACACGGCTCCTTGAGGTGCTCCAGCCTCCTGCAGTCCTCTATCCAAAAGGAGGCGAGAGTGGCATCTCTACCCAGCAAAGGGGGTACCAGCTCTGCTGCCAGTGCCATATGGTTGGCACGTCATGCGCGAGAGCTATCACATGAGAGCTAATGATTGACATGCGCTTGCATTCAGGGAGATTTGTCTCTCTGGGGAAGGAGGACTCGCCATCTGTCACTCTGTACTCAAAAAAAAAACCCTTCCAAATCTACAGATCTGCCTACACGCCGCAAAATGGGACCTGGGCGAGATGAACACGATAGCAGGGCTAGGGCTGAACAATGGAGCGAGCGGGCAGGGCGGCGGGGGAGCCRTGCCACCCTGGGCCGGCCTGCGCGTGCCGGGGGTGGCCCGGGCAGGCGCTGGGGCACGGGGGGGGACGCTGCGGGGACCTCGCCACGAGCTGGCATCTGCGCCTYGCTGCAAAATAGCACGGCGGCTCGCCCAAGTCCGTCCCCACCCTCCGCCACCAGCCGAGCGGGGCTGGCTGCGGCACGGAGGGCCTGGCGCGGGCTGGGGTCTGGGGTCTGGCCGGGGCCCCGCCGGGGCAGGGGTTGGCAGGTGCCTGGGAGGCGGTGGTGGCTTTGGCAGAGCCCACCGGGGGCTGCGTGTGCGTGTGCGGGGTCAGCGATGGCTTCCCAGCGGCACAGGGGAGGGTGGGTGGCTGCGGGGCCCCTGGTTGGCGCTGTGAGCCTGGCCCGGAGCCCCCTCGGTCTCCCAAAGGCACGATTCATGGACACACCGCCCCTCGCCTGCTCCCCCTCGCCGGCACAGTCACGCCAGCCTTTCTCTGCAAACCCACCCAGCGCAGCCCTGCACACACAAGCGCATCCCAGCCCTTGGCACGCTCGTACGTGCACGCGCGCATGCACACCCTCTCCCCGGTGCGCGCAGCGGTCCGAGCTGAGACCCCGAGAATGTGGATCCAGCAGTGGTTGTGTCCCCGAGGAAGAGGCCGGGCGATGCCAGTGCGGCCAGCGCGCCGCCACCCCGCTCCGCCGCCCGGGAGGTCTTTGTCTGTGGGCGCATCCCCCGCCCGCCAGCCCCGCGCGCCCGTGGCTCCCYGCTGCACCCAGGCGAGCTGCTGCCTCCCCGTCCCCCTGCTCGCTCCGGCTCGCCCGCCGAGCCGTGCGCCAGCCAGACGTATTGCCGCTGCAATTTCGGTTGTGTTTGCAAACTTGCAGCGGGTAATAGCAGGGTAAGAAAGAAGCCCATAATGGGGCCACATTAGCATGCGGCTTGCTCCAGCCCCGTCGCTCCAGCAGGGAAGAGCCCCCGGCGCAGGCCCAGGGACTGGCCGCATGCGGGGACGGGGCTGGAGCGGTGCTGGGTGCCCACACGGAGCTTGCTTCTCGGGCAGGCGGGGGCTCGTGCGCCCTCCCCACGTTTCGCCAGGGTCTGCGTGTCCCGTTCGGGCCTGGAGCTGCCCCTTTCCCCTGCACCAAGTGTGGGGAGCAGCTCAGCTGGATGGGTGCGACTGGATTAACTGGGTAGAGGCTGGGAGTGACTGGTGCCTTCTCCCACCCTCCCAGGACGAGCCCCTCTTGGCTCGGAGGCTCGGCACATCCCGGGAGGGCAGTGGGAGCTGGAAGCCCTCCATGCTGTGCGGAGCAGCTCCTGCCTGGGCGGCCCTGTGCCCTGCTCCYGGCTGCAGCCAGCGGGTCCTGGCTCTGCGATGGAGATGCTCCTGGTTTCCTGGCCATGTCAGGTCTCCGGCGGATTCTGTCCCATTGCATGGAGCCCTTCCCTGGTGGCAGCTCCGGGACGCRTGCAGGAGAAGGAGCAGCGGGGCGCAGGGGCCGCGTGCACGGCTCTGCACCCCCAGCTCGCCCGGGCACACGCCGAGGGCAGCCGGGAGCCGGAGGAGGGTGAGGGCAGCGTGGCAGCCGTCGGAGGGCTCTGCCTGGCGCAGACAAAGGGCTCGCTTCGCCCTGCCACCGGGTCCTTTGCCAGCGGCAGCGTCTCCCACTCCCTTGGTGCAGGTGACAGGGCCGGCACGTGACAGAGGGACCTCCGCCGACAGCGAGCTGTCCCCCCCGCGCACGCACTCCCACTGCCGAAATCTCAGGCTGTCACTCAAGCCCGCGGCCGAGCAGATGGCACCTGGGCTGGCGCCGGGCTGCGGGAGGCAGGGCCCGTCCTGGCAGCGCTGGCGCGTGGCCGGGGAGGCCCCGACCGCTCCCCCGCACCCACCACCGCCGCACGGCGCCCAGCCAGGGGGACCCGCCGGTAAAACCGCTGCTCGGGCATCGTTTCCTGGGAAATCTCCCGGCACGGCACAGCCCTTCCCCAGCAACATGAATTCAGCTCCCTCTGTTGTTACCATCTTCGTTTTGCAGGCGGATCCGGCCGCGGGCAGCGCCGTGCCCTGCCGAGCTGGGAGGAGGCCTGGGCACCCTGCCTTTGGGCCCTCGCCTAAATACATCCAGCCCATGGGGGAGACCTGGGCGTCTCGTGCCAGCGCTCCAGGTAAGTGTCCTCTCCCCGGGCCGCCGTCACCCCCGGCCAGGTCCGCGCTGGCTGTGAGGAGCTCGAGCCCTTCGCAGTGAGGATGGGCACRGCTTGGCGGGGCGGCCCTGGCCAGGCAGCACTGCCGGCATCAGGGGAAGCAAAACCCCTGGTTCGGACCCTGCCAGGACAGCGATGGCCCAGGCGGCTCACAGCAACAGGAAAAAAAATGGGAAAGGGAGAGGGAAGGCGACAATCCCGCAGGGTGCAGGATGGAGCCAGACCCGGGCCCCGAGCCGTCTGCGCGGGCAGGTTACGCGGGAGCTGGAGCTGAGGGAGCCGCTGCCGGGGGCAAGGTGGCTGCCGCGGCTGGGCAGCGAGACCTGCAGGCCGCGCGGGGACGAGGCGCCGGGGGCGAGAGGAACCTGCGCACCCCCAAACGGGCGCGTCTTTTAAAGCCTAATGAGCAGCAGGCGGGTGGCAAGGGCTGGGAGCCGGGCTTGCGCCTAATCAGCATGCACAGCCGCTCCGAGAGAGAAGAAAGTGGAGACATGAAACAGGGAGAGCAGATGAAAGGGGAGCGGGGAGATGAAAACCCAAACCGCTTGCTTAATTGTGCTGGGGCCGGTGCGGCGCTGGGGGCCCCAGGCCCAGCCTGCGYCGGGACGCAGCCCTTCATGCCAGCAGTGCGGGCGCTCCAGGGAGAAGGAGGGATCCCCGACGCCGACAGGTGCCGAGGCCACTCCGAGGCCAGCGAAGGCGGCAGGGCCAAGCCAGGTGCCCGACACCCAGCGTGTTCCCAATGGCTCTGCAGCACGGCCATGGCGCTGGGGCGGTGCGAGCAGGATCCGGCCCTGTGTGCTGTGCAAACGGGGCAGCCGGGGATGGCAAGGTGAGGGTTAACCCCGGCGCCAGTTTGGCCGCAGCTGGGGCTGTGCCGGAGCAGGGATAAAGCAGCAGGGTGGGCAGGGKGGGTGGGTGCCCTGGGTGCAGGTGAGTGGTTTGGGGGTGTTTCTCCGTCTGGGGTGCCCTGGGGGAGCTGGGTGCGTTTCCGTCCCCGCGGGGAGCCTGGCAGCGCCTGGGTGCTCTGCAGGATGATGCTGCAGCTGGGGCTCCCCGGGCTGCTGAGCCGGTCCCCGCGGCCCCTGTGGCACGGTCGCTCCGTGGTCCCCCTGGCCGAGCCCAGCCGCGTCCCCACCAGGACTGGCAGTGGGGAGTTTCGCTGGTGAGTGGGACTCTCTCCTCCTCCAAAATGCAACCGCCGTGTCTCTTCCCCTGCCGCCTGCAGCGCAGCGCCCCTCCGCAGGGGGAGGCGCTCCCGGTGCCCCCTTCCCGCGGCGCCTGGCCGCAGCAGCCCGGAGCCTCGGCCCCTGCGCTCCGGAGGTGGGTGCCGCTGCTCAGCGGGTGGTGGGGGGATGCACAGGGAGGACTGAAATGGGATGGGGGACCCGAGCTGGCTGCGGGTGGGTGCTGGAGGTTGGAGCCGGGCGTGGGGTCACGYCAGCACCTGGGAGCCAGCTGGGCTCAGAGCCACTGCCAGGGGGCCTGCATGAGCCGAGTTTACCAGGGCTCAGCCGGCTGCCATGTCCCCAGCATGGTGCCTGTGCATGGCCCTTGAGCCGGCTGCTTTTTAGAGGTGGCACGGCCCCCCGGTTTGGGGTGGGGGGGTCATGGCGTGGGGGTCACTGAGCCCCGCAGACACCCCAAGGCCCGAGCGGAGCCAGCTGGGGGCCTGCCCCGCACGTCCCCTGGCAAGAGGCGGGGGGGGTGGCRGGGGCCGCGCTGCCAGATGGAGCCGGCGCCACGCTGCAATATTTCTGGGAGGTGAAGGCTGGGGAGAGATGGATGCGGCAACGCGTGCGCCGGAGCCACCGCCAGGGAAATGTCAGCGGCAGGGAGGAGAGCGCCGGGGAGCGGCAGTGAGCACGGCGCTGGCACCTCCAGCGAGCACGGCCGCAGCCCACCGGCAACCGGCCCCGGAGCGGCCGCCTCGCATGGGATCCTCCTGCCCTGCTAAACCCCACTGGCCCCRGCCGCCTCCGAAACCGCTGGGTGAGCAGGTGCCTGTCTGCAGGGTGGGGGCAGCTCCCGGGGACGGGGACGCGGGTCCCTGCTCTGCGTTGGCTTGTCCGCAGCACCCATGGCTGTGTCCCTGATGGGCTCCATGGCAGGGACTGTGGGGCCCCGGCATCGCTGCAGAGCTGCGGAGGAGCAAGCTGGCGGCAGAGGGAAACCGAGGCACGGAGCAGGGAGGGAGCGGTGCCGAGCGGAGCAGGGTTTGGGCTCAGCCAGGGCCTGCTCTGGGGGCCGGGGGGCTTTTAGCAAATCCCCATTTCCTTTGCAAAGGAAGAGGCTCCGGCGGCAGGGCCCATCCCTGCTGCGGCGGGGCCGGCTGTGCCAATGCTGGCCCCAGGATGGGAGCACAAATGGGGACAGGCAGGGATGAGGCGGTGGCACGGTGGGACGCGGGGGGGCCGCATGAAGCTATGGCGGCGGGGATGAAGCTCCCTCCTCTCCCTCTGCGCCAGGGCCTGGCGTCCCTTTCCCCTCCAGCCGTGCTGCCGATCGCCGCCTGCCCCACGGAGCAGGAAAGGCTTCTTAAGACATGCAGAGCGTCCATTAGGCAGGGAATGGCTTGGGAATCGTGCGGCGGCAAAGTCCGCCGGCATCGTGGCCGCGCGGGGGGCGGGGGGCAGCCGGGGGGGCAGCCAGGGGGTCCCCAGGGTCACCCCGTCCCACGGGGCACAGGGGTGGCTCTGCTCTGTGGAAGGGGCGTGGCCAGAGGGCATGTTGCTGCTGCTTGTGAGGTCATAAGGTGCCCCTGTGATGTCACAGTGGGCTGTGACATCACAGCGGTGGGGCTGTGATGTCACAGAGCACCAGGCCACCCTGGCTGTGGGGGTGAAGGGGACGCTCCGGGGCTGTCAGGGAAGAAGGAGAAGGGCGCGATGGGGCGCTGTGGGGCCCTCGCAGGGCCGGCCCTGACCGCACTGAGGTGGGGTGCGGGGGGGGACCCCTCCCCCAGCCTGGGGAGCTTTGGGGTCTCCCACTCGGGGCACCTGGGGGGTCCCTGTTCCCCATCCCAGCCTGCTCCGGGGACCTCCCACACCAAGTCCTTCGGAACCCTGCACCCAGCATCCCGGGGCGCTTTGGGGACCCCCCATCCCAGGGTGCTTTGGGGACCCCTGCACCCAGGTGCTTTGGGGACCCCCATCCAGCATCCTGGGGTGCTTTAGGGACCCTCAACCCGAGGCACGTGGTGGGGTCCCCATGCTGGCACCCCACACCTTCGAGGGGTGCCCAGCCTTGGGGTGGAGGGGACGAGGATGGAGGGGGAGTCGCCATGGTGACATGGCGCCGGTGACGACAGTCGCCATGGCGAGGCTGCGTGGCCCGGCCCGTTGCCATGGCGATGCGCCTGGCACGGCGAGTCGCCATGGAGATGGCCCGTGGTTGGAGCGGTCCCCACGGCGGGGCGGC
>NW_020450019.1:742890-744339 GCF_003343035.1 Apteryx rowi
GCCGCGTGCCCGCCGCCGCGCCGGGAAGTTCATTTGCACGAGGCTTTTCCACTCCAGTTCACACTAACATCTGACAAGCCCAACTTCTCATTTTCAGAGTAATCACTCCACTGCACTAATTGCACATGCAAATATGCAAATTCGTATTAATTAATTACTATACTAATTAGTTCTGTGGTATTTGCGAGTAATAAATCATTCGGAGGGAGCGGGAAGCTGGAGACCTGGCCCATTTACACTTCGCATAAAATTTTAATAGGCGCTCCGGCTGATCCGGGACAGCCGCGCCGCGCCGCGCTTAAAGGGCCAGTGCCGGCACCGCGCGGCCCGGCCGCGCTCCCGGCCCCGGGCGCCGCAGCGCCCAGCGTAAGGAGCAGGGCAGGGGAAGGAGCGGAAAAAAAGGGAAAGGGGAGAGACGGAAAGTTAAAACAAGCAAACGGGGAGAAGCTGGAGGAGGGCGGTTTGGGGGCGCCGGGGGTCGTTGGTCCCCGGTGCTGACCCCTGTGGGGCAAAGCAGCCCCGGGTCTCTGCAAGAGCCTCCGCCTGCAGCAGCCCCCATGACCGCCGTGGGGAAACTGAGGCACGGAGCGATGCTCGCGGCGCCGACCACTGACCCAGGAGTCCCGGCCATCGGCGGTGCCTCGGTTTCCCTGCCAGGCCTTGCCCGCCCGGCGCCGCTGCCGGCTCCTGGCCCCATGGCACTGCTCCCGGCACCATCGCAGCCGTTCCCCCACTGCCACCTTTGGGGATTTTGCAAGCCTTTAATTGTCGTAAGCACAGATTAATTAAGCAGCGATAAACACAAACCCATGCATTATTGATGAATAAGGGTGAGTTCAGGTTGGTGCAAACGTTGTAATTAAATATAAACCTCAAGCTGCCCATTGTTAACTTACAAATTACATTACTATTGCGACATGTGTTGGTGCACCCGCTCCGGGCAGGGGCGCACGCCCGAGGACCGTGGGGCGCCGGGACCCACCGGCAGCAGGGGGACCCACGGGGGCGAGGGAGATCCAGCCACCCCCTCCCCAGGGGCTCAGTCCTCTCCGCATCCCATCGCCGGGGCCAGGCCRTGCCCCTCTGTGACCATCCCATTGCTGCGCTGCCCTGAGGATGCCCCGCTGGGCAGGAGCCCGCCTGGCCCTGGCCCCAAGGAATGGTGTCATCACGGCCTCTCCTTGGCCCCATCCCAGCATCGTCCCCCGATCTCTGTTGGGGAGGCCACAGGGCCCTGCACAGGCCTCAGGCACCAGGTCCTGCAAGGCCCGCTGTGATGGGGACGCACATGCAGCACCGTGCACACCTCCAGGCACACGCATGCATGCAGCCTGTGCATGCACATAGGTGCCCATCTCCAGGCACATGCATGAGCACAGCCTGTGCATGCACATACGTGCACACCTCCAGGCACATGCATGCACACAGCCTGTGCATGCACATACGTGC
>NW_020450019.1:744734-746475 GCF_003343035.1 Apteryx rowi
GTGCACACCTCCAGGCACATGCATGCACACAGCCTGTGCATGCACCCACCCCAGACATGCCCCCTGCACTGCACATGTGAGAGCAACCCCCTGGGCACGCATACGCCACACATGCCTCCAGGCACACATGCACACACATGCACATGCCCGGGACACGCCTGCCTCGCTGCACACGTGAGCATGCACACCCCTGTGATTGCATGCACCATGCACACCTCCAGGCACACGTACACACCACGCACACCTCCGGGCATGCATGCACACTCCCCACATGTGCACACGCTGTGCACATCTCCAGGCACGCACGCACACACCCCATGCATGCACATACGTGCACACCTCCAGGCACGCATGCACACAGCTCCGGGCACACACACACTGTGCACACCTCCAGGCACATGCATGCACATACCCCATGCGTGCACACACTGTGCACACCTCTGGGCACGCATGCATGCACCCCATGCATGCACGTACATGCACACCTCCAGGCACATGCATGCACACACCTCTGGGCATGCACACAGCCCCACGCACATGCACACAGGTTCCCACAGCACAAGCACCCGCTGAAACCCCCTCGCTGTGCCAGGGCAGCCTCCCACACCAGGGGCTAGTGTCACCGTGTCCCTGCAGCGGCCGGGCCAGCTCGGGGGCCGCAGCCCGGGCTCGGGTGCCCGTCGGGGCCAGCCCTGGTTCAGGGCCGCGAGTCTCCCCGGCACCCCGCGGGCGCTGAGCCACCCAGCCTGGGCACCTTCCCAGGCGCCGGCGAGCCCATATGTTCCTCGCTTTATGGATTTGCATTTGAAAGTCCCTTCGGCGGGATCCCTCCCGCCGCCCCAGGAAAGCGCCACCTCCTCCTGCGGGGACAGGGACGGTGCCAGCAAACCCWTTCCCTCGCCCGCGTCCAGCTCAGCGCCGCTCCGGGGACAGCGGGGTCCAGCCTCGTGCCACGGCCACCGTGGCCCCGCACGCAGCCGGGGACGCCCGGCACGGCCACCTGCATCCCCGCGATGGCCCCGGCCCTGGCCGGGAAAAGCCGCAACAACAGTCCCGGAACCGCAGGGACGCCGGAGGAGAGAGATGGCGAGAGCCACGAGCCCGGCTCCATTAATCTGCTCGTGCCCGTGATCCCCGAGTGCCCCTCTCCTGAGCGGAGGGGTAGCGGATTTGGCAGCTGTTAGCTATTTATTAACCAGTCATGGTTAAATTGGTTTATAAATTAACAGATGTTTTAACTTTATTCTTTCTTCTGGGAATGGAGGCAGCAAACTGGTCTGCGCTGGCGGCTCGGCACGGGCTGGCCACGGAGCCCCGGGAAGGCTTCGGCATCGAGGGATGGGGTGGCGGGGACGCGTGCCCGGGGTGGCCGTGACCACAGGGCCCCCGCGTGCCCGGGGGTGCTGGGGTGAGCCCGCCCTGCCGGGGGGCCCCGCAACGGGTCCCCTGGCATCGCATCCCCCCGGGCGGGCAGGGCGCGGGCTGCAGGTGGGTAAACTGAGGCCCGGCCGGCGCCCGGCAGCGTCCCCCAGCAGAGGGGTTCCCCTTCCCCTCCTGCTCCCCTGCAGCTCCTCGGGGCCCAGGCGTCTGGGTTTGCCCCCCCCACAGCCACACACCGCCCTCACCCCGGTTTTCACCTCTCGCACCCCGCACCCTCGCCACGGCCGGGATGAGCCCAGGCGTCCGGGAGCCCGCAGGCGCCCGCGGTGCCGGGCCGGGGCGCGTTGTCCCCGGGGTCCGG
>NW_020450019.1:748347-750553 GCF_003343035.1 Apteryx rowi
GCAGGAGGATTCGCTGCCGCGCGGAGCTGCAGCCCCCGCGGCACGGGCACGGGCACGGGCACGGGCGCCTCCGCCCCCGCGCGCGCGGCGCAGCCTGGGTGCACGCGGGGCCCCGCAGCGGGCCGGCCCCGGCCGGGGGTGCAGGCAGGCCATGGCAGCCCGGCCCTGTGCACTGCGGGTGTGTGGCACACGCGTGCACCGTGCTGGTGTGTGGCACATGTGTGCATCGTGCTGGTGCACGTGGGTGCAACATGCAACACGTGTGCAACAGGCGTGTGCCGGGAGGGGGCTCGGGTGCATCTGCCTGTGCCGTGATGGGGCGCAGGGTCCTGCGGGCGCCGGGCACCGTGTTCACTGGCTGTGGGCGCTGCGTGGGCCGCACAAGGCAGCGGTGGCTGCCGGGGGGCCGCAGGCGGGGGGCTGCCAGGGCCGCTGGGCTGCCGCAGCGTGGGGCAGGGGCCGTGGCTGCCCCCTTGCGCGGTGCCGTCGCCAGAAGCAGAGAAAGGCACCCGGCAGCACGAACCAGCCTGGGAACCTGTTGCCATAACAACCCCGGGCCCCCGGCACAGGGATGGCGCTGGGAGCCCCACGTCCCCGCCGGGACCCCCCGGCACCCGGGTGGCCCTCAAGGATGGGGGCTCCCCTTGCAGCCCCTTGCACCGCCCGGGCTGCACGTTGCTGCATGGAGCTGTGTGCACAGAGCCGTGCGGAGCCGTGCAGAGCTGTGCAGAGCTGTGCGGAGCCTTGCATGGCTCCATGAAGTCGTGCAGAGCCGTGCTCTGCCATGCACAGCCGTACTTTGCCACGCGGGCCCATACTTTGCCATGCGCCACAGTGCTTTGCCATGCACAGCCATGCTTTCCTGCGCTTTGCCATGCAGAGGCCGTGCAGAGCCGTGCTTTGCCGTGCAGAGCCGTGTTTTGCCGTGCACACACAGCGGTGCTTTGCTGTGTGTGGCCACGCAAAGCCACGCAGAGCAGTGCAGAGCCGTGCTTTGCCGTGCAGAGCTGTGCAGCATGGTGCTTCGCCCTGCTGGGCAGAGCAGGCAGGCAGGCAGGCAGCCGGTGGCACGGTGCCACTCAGGTAAATATTTTGCTGGAGCTGCCGCTCCTGGCCCGGGGCCACCTGCAGCCGTTGGAGCACCTGAAGATCCGGGGGCTGGCGCCGGCCCCCGCCCCCTCGGAGGCCCGACGGCACCACCAGGGTCTGCGTCCCCTCTGGCTGGGACAACGCGGCGGGGGGACACGGGGCAGGGCCTGGCTTCCTCCCGCTGCCGGTGTGTACAGCACCGTGCACCGGGGCCAGCTTAGCATGGGGCTCGGCGCCAGCCGCTGGCGCAGTGTCGGGCTGGGGCGGGCGCTCGCCCTCCGCTCCCACAGATCTGCCAAGGTCGGAAAGTTTTGAAAGCCAAGTTGGAGGCGCCGCTTGCGGGGAGGGGAGCCCAGGCGGCCGCCCGCTCCCGCTGGGGCTGGGGGGATCCGCAGCCGCGTGCCCTCGCTCTGCCCGCAGGGAAGTTTGCTGCTGCTGGAAATTTCCACGGGGAAAATCGCRGAGACCCATGCGCGCCCCGAGGGGGCCGTGGGGGCCCGGCCCCCAAGGGCAGGGGGCATCTTGGGGACCCCGTGCCCGTGGGTCCATCCCCGCGAACGTCCCCCATGTCCCTGCGTGGCAACGCCGGCCCCAGAGCGGCTTCATCCCCATCCCATGGGGCAGGACCGGGAGCCCGAGGGCCCCACGCCGGCCGGGGGGGAGTCTCCCACCTGCCTCCCCCAAGAGTCCCATGCACTGGTGTGAACCGTCCAGACAGGGCCCAAAATGGGGTGCTTCACCCCAGCCTGCCCTCCCGCCGGGGAAACTGAGGCACGGAGGTGGCTGCGGCGCCGAGCGCCCCGCATCCCGGGCGGCCGCACCGTCCCGCCCGGCGGGGAAGGGGTTAATCGGCGCCCGGCGGGCGCGTTTGAAACCCCCCTGCTCAGCTCCCCGAGGGCTCATTAGCCTCGGCCTCGGCCCCCCTGCCCGCGGGATGAATAATTCAGCGCGCTCGTAGGAGACGTGTCCTCCCTCCCTCTCCTTCCTCCTCCTCCTCCTCCTCGCCGGCTCTGCCTTCCCCAGCTCGCTGCGCTCAGTGCGCGCCGTGCCGAGCCCGGGCGCTGCCGAACTCCGCAGGGTGCGCGGCAGCGGCGGCGGCGGCGGCGGCGGCGGCGGC
>NW_020450019.1:750658-754616 GCF_003343035.1 Apteryx rowi
CCCGCCATGGACCCCAAGGACCGCAAGAAGATCCAGTTCTCGGTGCCGGCGCCCCCCAGCCAGCTGGACCCCCGCGCCGTGGAGATGGTGAGGGCGGCCGTCGGGGTGGCCGTCGGGGTGCGGGGCTACGCCGGTCCCCCCACGGCCCCCCCGGGTCCCCCCCGCTCCCCGCTCGGTGCCGGCACCCGCCTGCGCCCCGGGGCCGGTGCGAGCGGGGTCCCGCGGGGGACGGGACGGGGGACAGGAGGGACGGGATGCGGCAGGGGACAGGACACGGGGGACGGACGGGACAGGACAAGGGGGACGGAGGGGACGGGGCTGGACGGGACGGGGACGGGGCTGGACGGGGGGACAGGACAGGGCAGGAGCGCTCCAAGGTGCCCGTGCGAGCCACGGTCCCGCGGCAAAGGTGAGTTGTGCAGGGAAAGGCCAGGACGGAGGACGGGAGGGGACGGGGCAGGGGGACGGAGGGGACGGGGAACAGGACGGGGGGACGGAGGGGACGGGAGGGAAGCGATGGGGCAGAGGGGACAGCGCAGGGCAAGGGGACGGTGCCGACGCACCGCAGCTGAGCTGCTTCTGCCTGGGGGACGTCGGTGGGACACGGCTGCCACGGCAGAACCGGGGCCTCCGGGGTCTGCGAGGGGGCCGGGGGCAGCCGGGGGGATCGGGGCCGGCCGCAGGCGCCACGATGGACACGGCCTCCCCGCGGGGCGCTGCGCCTTTTGGCGGCGCTGGCCCGGGCCCCGGCAGCGCACACGCGGGCACACGCGGGCACACGCCTGTGCTAGCGCCCGGCCACACATGCACCGTGCACACAGGCACCCGGGCACACACGCACCCGTGCACACACGCACCCGTGCACACACGCACCCGTGCACACACGCACACGGGCACCAGGAAGGGCAGGGGCAGCCCGGCTCCGGCCCCGGCGACACGGTGACGTCCCGCTTGTGCAGATCCGCCGGCGGAGGCCCACGCCGGCCATGCTCTTCCAGCTCTCCGAGCACTCGTCCCCAGGTGAGCCACCTGCACCGTGCGGGGACGTGCCAGGACGGGACGTGGTGGCAGGGACGGGATGAGGTGTCATGTGCAGGACACAGTGGCAGGGATGGGACATGGTGGCAAGGATGGGACACAGTGGCAGGAATGGGATGTGGTGGCATGGATGGGACATGGTGGCAAGGATGGGATTTGGTGTCATGTGCGGGACATGGTGGCAGGGAGGGAAGGTAGTGGCAGGGATGGGACACAGTGGCAGGGACGGGATGAGGGGTCATGTGCAGGACACAGTGGCAGGGATGGGATGCAGTGGCAGGGACAGGACATGGTGGCAGGGATGGGATGCGATGTCATGTGCGGGACATGGTGGCAGGGATGCAGTGGCAGGGACAGGATGTATGGCAGGGACGGGAGGTCACAGCAGGGATGGGACGCAGTGGCAGGGATGGGATGTGGTGTCAGGGATGGGATGCAGTGGCAGGGACAGGACATGGTGGCAAGGAGGGGACACGGTGGCAGGGACGGGAGGTCCCAGCAGGGATGGGACGCGGTGGCAGCTCCCGAGGGTGGGGTAAATCGCTGGGGATGGGGTTGGCAGGGGTCTGCCTGGCCCCGGGGCACCCGTGGGTGCCCGGGGGCCCCCATCCCGCTCACCGGCTCTCCCCCCGGCTCCGCGTCCCGCAGAGGAGGAGTCCCTGCCCTACCAGGTGAGCGGGCGCCGGGGCCGGCACTGCCGCCGGCACGGGCGCCACTGGGACGGGCGCCGCTGCCCGGGGTTATCGGCAGCCCCGTCCCAGCCTGGCCCCGGCGCTTATCGGTTTTCCCTGCCGCCTCCCGGCCCCGGGGACAGGCACATGGCGGGGAGGCGCCAGCACTGTGGGCACAGGCACAGGGACGGGCACGGGGAGCGAGGCCAGGCGGTGGGATTTGGTGGCGGTGCAAATGCCCTCGGGACGGGGGGGCATCGCGGGTGACTGTGGCTGTGGGGCTTGGCCTCACTGCCCTGATCCCGAACCGGCCCCAGCCCCGGGGGATCCGGTCCCCAGAGCGTGGCCCCACGGGGTCCCCACGGCAGGGTCCCCGTCATGGGGACGTCCTCGGGAGGGTCCCCCAGGCTGGGTCCCCATGGCAGGGTCCCCATGGCAGGGCCCCCAGTGTGGCTTCCTCATCACAGTGTCCCCATCACATGGGGGTCCCCATCCCAGCATCCCCATCCCGGCGTCCCCATCCCAGCATCCCCATCCCAGGGTCCCCATTGCGGGACCCCCATTCCCGGACCTCTGCCCCCCGCGAGGTGCCGGGCCAGGCCGCCCCGGGGGCCGCGGTCGCCCCCAGCACGAGGGGACGCCCCGGCCCCCCGGCCGCGGCACGGCCTGACCCCCGCGCCCCCCTCCGCAGCGAGCCTCCGGCGAGGGCTGCCTGCTGAAACCAAAGAGGACCAACCCGTGTGCCTACACGCCGCCCTCGCTCAAAGGTACCGCGCGGCGCCCGCGAGCCCGGCGGCCACCGGCCRGCTCCTCCCCGGGCTGCGGTGGGGACACCGAGGCAGGGCGGGCCGGGCCGTGGCGGGGGGCGCTGGGCCCGGCGGGGCCCCGGCGCTGAGGGCGCCCCGCGCCGCAGCCATGCAGCGCATCGTGCAGTCGCACCTGGAGAGCGGCCTGGCCAGCGGCGACAGCTCCGACGGGGAGGCCGACGACGGCGAGCACGAGCTGGCCCGCGCCTGCGACGCCGACTGCGCCCTCGAGCCCGGTGAGAGCGCCGGGCGCTGGGGGGACGGGGCTGCCAGAGCCCGGGGGACATGGGGACGTTGGGATGGGGCTGCTGGAGCTTGGGGGATGTGGGGACACGGCAACGGGGCTGCCAGAATCCGGGGACACGGGGACACAGCAACGGGGCTGCTGGAGCCTGGGGGACATGGGGACATGGGGATGGGAGCCCAGGGGATGTGGGGACACAGGGACGGGGCTGATGGAGCCCAAGGGACGCAGGGACATGGGGACACGGCTGCTGGAACCCAGGGATGCGGGGACACAGCAACGGGGCTGCTGGAGCCTGGGGGATGTGGGGACGTGGGGACACAGGGATGGGGCTGCCTGGGAGCCCAAGGGACATGGGGACACGGGGATGGGGTTGCCAGAGCTTGGGGGACATGGGGACATGGGGAGGGGGCTGCCGGAGCTTGGGGGACGCAGGGACACGGGGACAGGGTCACTGCGGCCCAGGGGACACTGGGACATGGGGACAGGGCTGCTGGAGCCCAGGGGACATGGGGACACGGGGACGGGGCTGCCAGAGCCTGGGGACATGAGAATGGGGCTGCCGCAGCCCAGAGGACACGGGGATGGGCTGCCGGAGGGGAGGGGCGCAGAGGCAGGTGCCGGCACCTCCGGGACGCCCCGGCGCAGCGGGAGCGGGGCTCGCCGGGGCCGCGGTAGCGGCGGCGGGGGGGAAGGGGGGGTCCCGGGGGCGCCGCGGGCAGCAGCCCCGGTCCCCGCCGCGACCCCCCCCGCCTGCCTCCGCCGGCTCATCGCCGCCTCCCGCGAAGCCCCGGGGAGCCAGGCCCGGGCCGAGCCGCGGCTCTTCCCCGGCGGCTCCAAGGCGCACAAGCGGAAAGGTAACGGCACGGGGCGGCCGGCGGCCGGCGGGGCTCGGGGGGGGGCCGCCCGCGCCCGTCCCCACGGGGCCTCTGCGCCGCCAGGGGGGCAGAAGGTCTCCTTCGCCGGCGGCCTAGACGAGCGCGGCGCGGACCTGAAGTCGCTGACGGTGTCGGAGATCCCCGAGGACCCCGAGAGCGACGGCGCCGACGAGGAGGAGCCGGGCCGGGAGCAGGATGAGCCCAGCGGCGGCGGTACGGGATGGGGCCGGGGCCGGGGCCGCCCCGACGTGCCCCGACGGCGCCGGGGCTGCAGCCCCCAAACGCGGCCGAGCCCCGGGCCGCGTCCGCGCGTCCGTCCGC
>NW_020450019.1:756156-782362 GCF_003343035.1 Apteryx rowi
GCTCCCCGGCGAGGCCCCTCTCCCGGCGTCGCCTGGGCGCAGCCGCCGGGACGTCGGGGGTGGCCGCTGCGGGGAGGGCTGCGACGGGCCCGGCCGCCGCGTTTCGCGCCCGGCCCTTGAGGCGGCCTCGCCGTCGGTTTTGCCCCACGGTGGAACTCGACGTCGGGGGCGGGAGGCGGCTGCCGATAAGCGCCGATGCGCTGATTGAAATCGCGCCTCCCTTAAGCTGCCTCGGGCCCCGGTTTGCCACGGGCACCGCTGCGTTTAAATGGTTTAAGACTATCTGATGGGCGCTGTCGGCGCGGGTGACGATGAGCAGGAGCCTTCCTCGCCGGGGAGAGGCGAAAGCGCGGCGCAGGCAGTAAACGTCTATTAGGAGCTTCCAGAGATACACGCAGCTAAAAGCTTTGCCTCGGTTTGATGGTAATAATAATACTGTTCCGTTCAGGGACCTCAAGGTGCTTTTGTGCATATTAACTAATAAAGCCTTGCAACCCTTCCTGGGAAGAGGTACGGTCTGTTCGCAGCTGGAAACGTGAAGGCACACGGAGACAGAGAGATTCGCTTAAGGTCACAGCGGATTATTTGAGGGCCTGGGACTAGCTCTCCGCTCGATCTGTTCGCAAGCACTGACCTGAACGGCCGAGTCTAGAATATCCTCGGGGCCCACCGTGACTTCCAGTACTCATGAGGCTATGCTGTAAACATCCCTTTATAACTCGGAGGGCTGCTGGCCGCGCAGCCTTGGATGGGTTACTGGATTGTGCTATTTTTAGGGGCTCACGTTGCAAAACATTTTGAGATCCTGAACTATGCAGACGGGCGAGAGGATACGTGCCGGCCGCGGGGCCGGTCGCTGAGGCCTGGGTACTCTTCCCTTGCTCTCTGTCCCGCTGGAGAGCGGCGGTGCGAGGGCTGTCGCTCTTGGATGGTGGTAGAAAACATGCGTTTTGGGCCAGCAATGGCAGGGTGCTGCATGCACGGCGGTTGGGGCTGACGTGCCCTGCCTGCACTGAGTGCTCAGTTCCTGTGAAGTCGAGTGTATCGCGTCTGAGGATGCTCTTAGCTGCATGATCTTTTCCTTCCTCTTCCCGTGCTGCAGCTGTCATCTTTCAAGCTGCGACTTGAGCAATAATAAGATCCCGGGTCCAGGCCTTGCCCCTGTCTGCCCTCATCGTCCTGCCTGCGTCCTCCATGCATGCAATTAGCACAGATGCACCCCCACCGCTTCGCTGCTGGGGTCTCTGCAGAGACCTCGAGTTTTATTTTCTTCCTCTGGGCGGGCTCGTTGCCTGACGCACTCGTTGCTGCGCTGGGGAGCTCTCACCTCTGCGGTTTGAGCTGAGGCCAGCCCTGCCCTTTGCGGACGGGCGCGAGGCAGGACGTTCCTTGAACCGTGGCGCGGTGGTGCTGGCAGCGGCCGCTGCCCTCTGCAAGCTCTGTTATCTCCGCTGTGATAAAAGCGGTATGAAGTTTTTCATGTGGTTGTAAATCTGTATTGTTTGGAGCACGTATGTCCTGTTCCTCACTGCGGCACCTCAGAAAACCCCTTGGCACTTGCTGTGCAGGAACTAAGCGAGAATTTGCTGAGATTTAAGTCACAGTACAATGAGATCTGGCCAGAGTTTAGTACTTTATTAATACACTTCTGATGGTGGCAGGGAGATCAAAGGCTCTCCAAAGAGCAGGACATAAAGTAAACGCGCAGTCTTGGCTGGGCTGGGAGTAGGAACCGGTGATTACGGTTGGATGAAAGGAAACGGGACCGTGCACAACGTGGGATCAGCCCAGGGTGTGTGCAGTCCCTGGGACCTGGCATCAGATTCTCTATTTTCCTTGATCCCCGCCGGATCCTTGCGGTGTTACAGTGCCTGCTGCGTCCGTTTCTCTGCCCAAACTCCTTGGGACCAGCAGCAGAGCAGGGTGGGGGAAACCATCCTTCCCTGGCAACATGTCGTGTTGAAGGCCAGCAGCTTTCTGGGGTGACGTTTCCTGTGCTTCGCTCAGGACAAACTTTTCTTCTAATCTTTGCACGAGGTCCTGAGAGTCTCCTCATTACAGCTGCTTCATAAACCTGAGCTGGCAGCTGCTGGTGACTGCTAATAAAAACAGTGACTAATTACCTCAGACCTTGAGCCTTCCTCGTGCGCTTGTGAGACCCCGAGTTGCCAGCTTGCGTGCCGGAGTCTCACAGCCGCTCTCGGGGGCAGGAGCCTTCCTGAATATTCAGGCAGGCAGCGCTTCTCGCAGCCTCCCCAGGCGTGGGGATGGCAGAGGGTGTCTGACACCAGCCGTGGGCTCCACGGGGGGGTGCAGAAAAGAGGGGCAGAGGAGGGGGCAGGAGCCGGAAGATGGGGTGAATCGGGGATTTGGGTGACTGCGTCGTTGCCAAAGTGTTCTGAAAATTGTTTTGATGGTGTGAAGTGCTAATAAGGAGGATGTTTTGGTGGGAGTGTTAGCCTGGGTGGCCGCAGCTGTAAATTGGATGCGGAGAGGTAGGCGGCTGTGGGTGAGGACGGTGCTCGGGTCTGGCTCTCTAGCGGTGTGGGACATGCGCTGCCAGCCGTGGGGCTGCCGGCACCTGCGCCCCGGCTGCTCGCCGAGCCCCTCGCAGCAGGGGTTGTTCATCGTCTGAGCTGTGCCGAGCTGCTGCCCTTGCAGCTGGGGAAGGCAGGATGCGGCCCTGGGGCAGGTCACCCCATTGCGGGCAGCGGCTGAACTGAACCAGCGCTCACTGCATCCCAGAGTCCCCAAAACATCCTTGGGATGCCAACTGGCCTGGTGGTTTGGATCGATTCCCAACGCAGCCCAAGCAGGACGGACACTAGCGCTGCTGGGAATGCCAGGGCTCTTCTGCTTTGTCACCTGGGCTTGATCGTAGGGGGAAGCTGGGGCTCGGAGAAGTGGGAAGTGACCCCTCTACGGCAGCGCTGCTCAGAAGAGCAGCTGAGCTGGCATGTGACCCAACCACAACCGGATTTTTCTGAACGCCCTCTGACAGGGAGTGGGAGCGCACAGCTCAGCGGTCCCTCGGGAGCGCTTCCTCCAGCCTGACACATCGCGCAGGAGCGGCCCAGAGAAGAGAAGGCTTAACGCTGCCTGCTTCCCGGGATGCAGAGAGCTTGCAGCCGAACTGCTCCTGCCCTCGGCGTACCAAATGTCAAGTTGCTCCAAAGCCAAGAGCCTGCTTCCCTCCGACTCCCGAGGGCACGGTTTACAAATGGAAAGACTGGGAGGGGGCAAAGGGATCGCAATGAAAATAGCGGTGTGGCCGGGAGCGGTCTGTGCGGAGCGGGGTGGGAGGAGCGGCTGGGGCTGGGGGAGAGCCAGGGCGCCGCTCGAGAGCAAGCGGTGTGGCAAAGCCGGGGCGCACTGCCTTTCCCTGCCGTGCGAGGAGGCCGGGATGAGTGAAAACACGATCGAGCTGGGACCCGTATGTGATGTGAGCGCACTGACGGGGTCCTGCAGCGGTGCTGCCTCTGACCACCGTGAGACTGGCTGGCGCAGGCAGCCCTGCCCGACGCGGGGGGAACGAGCAAGCGTCCAAAGGGTGCTGCGAGCACGTCCCGTAAGCTGGGGGAGCTGGGCAGTGAGAGAGGAGCTGGTAGGGGAAGAAGCACCCTCTCCCCAAACGGAAATCCCGGGAAGGTTGGCCTAGGGACCACTCACCGCCTGGTGTTGTCCTGCGTCCTTGTTGGCTCAAATGAAATGTTGCCCCTTTTCATGCAGCGGTCTGAGAAGCAGAATTTTCCTGTTTCTGCCTCGGGAAGCGGAGAGGGAGGTGAGCTTCCCAGGGCTTCCCACAGGCACACCTTGTAACCGCTCGCACTGGGACGCGGGGTTTGGGCAGGGGGTTGTTCTTGGCAAGTCTCCTGCCAGACCGTTTGAAAGAGGAGCAGCTCATAAACAGAGTGACGCTAAAGACCTCATCTACCTTGTTGCTCTGTTTTATTATGGCCTCTGCCTTTCAGCCCACCTCGTCCGTTTGCTTTGTCGCTTGGGGGCAAGGCCTGGCGTGCCGGGGGCGCTGCCAGAAGCCAACACGTAATGTGCCCAGGACGGTGACCTTTCCAAGCGTAGGCATGGGCTCGAATTAGCCCTGGAAGGTGCTTTAAGGAAAGCTACAAATTGGCACTCTTAAAATCGCCCCCAGACTGCATGGGGAAAAAATCACGCTGCGGAGGTCTGCGCCGTGCCGTTGTAACGGGGCGGGTGGCTTAACACGGCGCTTGGGGAGCGCTGCGCTGCTTATAATGATCAGCAATGCGATTGCTGCGCGTTAACAAAACTACCTTACCAGGGTGCTGAAAGATGCCAGTTGTGAATGTTATGGGGCCTGTTGAGCCCTTTGCTGAAGAAGTTGGAATTGCTTCATATTTTTAGTGAGGTCTAGCGTCTAATTCAGTATTTACCTTTTTGCTTTAAGGGTGCCTCTCCCCTCTAGGAAACTCGGACACATGCTAGCAGCTGGCAAAACATCTGTAGCTGGTGCATTGAAAAGGATCCTTCTCTAGTATTCTCTAGGCGTTTTGTCTTCTGATGCGGCATTTGGTGCAAAGCCTGTAACTATCAAAAGAGGTGACATGAGAATTAACTGTTAAAGTAATCATATGATCTGAGAAGACACATTAATAGGAAGTCGGGGGCGCAGGAGGCAAGGAGAAGCTATGTCACAAGATGGAAAGGCTTCTTACTGTAAGACATGTCATTAACATGCAAACGTGTGCTAATGAGAAGCCTGTGATTTGAATCTGTAGAGGAAAAAAAAAAAAAAGAGTGGAAAGGGATGGTCCTGCCGGCTTCGCGCAGGCTGGCCTGGCCGTTCCCAGGGACGGCTCGTGCCTCGGGGCAGGTCCCCGGTGCGTCCCTTTGGGCTGGGGCTGTGCGGGGCGCGCTCCGCCGCCCAGACCTGCGGCAGCGCTCGCTGGGTCTCTGCGCTTGGCGTTCTCTCAGGGTTTCATCCAGTACTTAGCCTGCTCCTTTACGTGTTTGCTTCCCACTCAGCTTCTCGGGCCTACTCGCTGCCGGGGAGGGAGCGAGGAGTAAGCGCGATGCTCTGCCTCATGTCTCCTGGGCAGCTGCAGCCGCTCCCCGCGCCGGGCGAGCTCGGGAGCTGGGGCAGGAGTCACCAAGGGCCGGGGCGAAACGCCGCCTCTTCTCCCGGCGGTCCATCCATCTCTCCTCGAGTGGCTCCGAGCAGCCCTGCGCGGTCGGTGCGCTGGCACAGCGGGGACGGTCCTGCTCTGATCCTGAACTCGGCACGTCCCCGGTCAGTCGTGTCCGGCATTGGAGCGGCGCCGCTCAAGGGCCCCTGAAGCGGAGCAGCAGCTCGGCCACAATTCCCGTGCAGACTGCAGAGGATGTCTGAATGCATAATACAACACCAGGATGCTCAATAATTTATCTGTCACCTAGAAAAAAGGCACGTTTAAACACACTCGGGCCCAGCCGCTGCTCTTTCTGCTCTGAGCTTTTTCCTGCCTGGTGGAGCAGTCCCAGTCCGCAGGGCACCGCAGAAGGCAGGGCCTGTCCGCAGGGCTGCTGCTCACTGGTAAGGACTTGAGTTTCCTTTTTAAAAGGAACTGAGCAAAGTTGGGCATTTCACGCTTCAGAATTAGCATCCAGGTAGTTCCCAAGGCATGCAGCAAACCAATCTCTCCATATCTCTTTCCATCTGGGCTTAAAATGTTTCTGCAAAGTCTTGCCCTGTCCCACTGCACCTCTCCTTTACTACTCTGAAGGTAAAATCCTTGTCATTAATTCTTTCCCAGAAGTTGGCTATCAACATGTTATTTCCAGGACAGGCAGGCTTCTAAAGCAGTGCTAAATCTCATCCTGAAAGTTGGATTTTAATAACAGATTGTTTTAGCTGTGCTGTGGGAGCTGCGAACTTCACCAGTGCTCGCACTGAGCACCCCGGCTGGCTGCTTCCCGTGCCGTATCCCTGCCGCCGCGGAGCAACGTTAATGCCGTTCCAGCATCTGCCTGGGGAATGGGGCCGGGCAGCCTTGCAGGGTGATTTTAAAGCACTCTGAAGTTGCGGGGGGCTGTGTAAGTGCAAAGTGGTGTTTGAGCGAAGAACGCGGTGACACTGTGCCAGAGAGGAGGAGGCAGCATGCGCGTGAGGTGATGCATTATTCAGCGCTCACAGATGTCTTTAACTTTCCTCGGTTTGAGACGGGCCGCTCGCACGGAGCAGCGAAGGGCCGTGGTCGTTGCTGCTTATCCAAAGTGACATGTCTTCCAGCTCCTTCCGAAGCGCCTCCGACAGAGAGTAGCAGTGACTTGACAGGAGTCCAGCTTTGTTCCCTTTCCAGACCCGGTGCTCCCCGGGGACTGGAACGCAGAGCCGCTTGCGCAGGGACCCAAAATTGCGGTTATGGATTGAGCTGTGGTCAGGGCCAGCTCTCGCAATCGTTCAGTGTTGGAAAGGACTCGGCAGCATCCCTGGCCTTGCCTGGCCCCGTGGCCTCCCCTTCCCGCAGGTCTGGCTGCAGCCTCGGGGCTTTTTTCCTCAGACGGGGCCTGGCTGCAGCCTCCTGGTTTCAAGTGAGATTTGCCTTAGACAAACCTAATCTCGCTCAGATCCTGGAGGAAGCAGAACTGCTGGGACAGTGATCAACACAGCAATGAGTCCAGCTCCTTGAAAACAATATGTCCTTGAGCATGAGTATTTTGGAAAGAATATGTTCATAATTATGCCTTCGCTGTGGGTCACTCGGAGATGGCAAAGCCAGGGCCCGGCAGACCCCTGGTGTGACCTGTTCTGGCATCCGCCCTCCTTGTTTGTCTCGTGTGTGTGCCTGGTTGCACGGTTCAGTAGCATAGTTGCCTCCGTGTGTGTTGCTGACGGAGAGGAAAATTTTCATACAATGGCTGGCAAGGCTGCTTGAAAACAGGCTTCAGACCTCAGCACCTCGTTCGCGCCCGGCCCGCTCACGTGGTTGTCCCGATGCCCGGCACTGCCAGCCCACAACGGCTGCGACAAAAAGCGGCAGTTTCCCTTTCTGCTTTCCTGTTGCACCGCTTGGCGTTTGGCTGGAGCCGGGCAGCTCAGAGAGGGTGTAAAAACCAGCTCCCTGTCGGTGAAGGGAGCAGACACCACTCTCGACTGCGTGGGCAGAGAAGGGGCTGATCCGCAGCCACAGGATGATCAGATCCGGGTGCTTTGTGGTTTGAATGACGTTTGCATGGTGCAAAATGCCGAGCCCCTATGAACTTCGCATCCTTCCCTATAGATGAGGCTGTTGCAGCGGGGGAAGTGCCGGGTGGCTCCAGGGATCCCAGGAACAGCTCCCTTTCCATACTCAGATCTCTGCAAAAACACCCTGCGGCCCCTTTCCCTGCTGCCATGGCATCTCCATGGGGTTTGCCATCTGCTGCTTTGACCGCTGGCTGTAGCTGCCAGCTTGGCTTTCCATGCTGAGAGCATGTTCTGGGTGACTGACTTTGGATTGAAATGACACTTTCTAGCGACTTCATGGACCCTCCTGCACCTCTGAGCCTTTTGTGGCCGGTTCTTCTTTGCCTGCAGCAAGCGCGAGGGAAGGGGGTCTGTGCCTGTGCTGACGAACATGGTGTACGAGGGGGAGATGGGGCAGAAGGGAGAGCCCTAGATGCGCTCGCTTCTGAGAGGAGGCTCTCCAGTAACCGAAGAGTCGGTGTTAGCCATTTCCCCCGGCAGTTATTTAGAACAGACAGGGTCTGGCTGATTTGGTAACAGGAATATTTGCCCTCAAAGGGGGAGAGGAGGAGAAGGGGTACTGAGTGCATGCTTCCTTTTTGCACTTATTGCTTCTAGCTGACAAGAGTAGTGGCCAGGCTGGGTTGGGTGTCTCAGTTGAGTAAGGCCGCAAGACATAAGGACTTGTCCCTGCTAATTTTGAGGTCTGAGGGTCCCCTTGGTGTCTCCCCACAGGTGATGCACTGACCAGCTCGCAGATGTTTCCCCGATTGACGTAGGACCCAAGTTGCTTGGGCCAAGGATGAGCAAGCCGACAGACTTGCAGCACGACCTGGAACGAAGCCTCCCAGCCATAGCATCCATCAGCACTTCGTTTTCCCAGAGCCAAGGCTTTTCTCCATATTGTTATTTCTCTCCGGAGAAGAGGAAAGCCATCTCGGACGTGAGGAGGACCTTCTGCCTCTTCGTCACCTTTGATCTGCTCTTCATCTCTCTGCTGTGGATAATTGAACTGAATGTAAGTCAGGGGAAGCAAACGCATGGAGTCTTTCCCCTCTTAACATTACGCTTTTTAAATTCAAGTCCATCTGCATTAATTGCTCTGTTTCAGAAGTCCTAGGCCCAGTCTTTGTCTGTTCTTCCCAGTGCTTTGCTGATTTGCACCAGCTGAGAAACAAGTGTGCAGTAGCTATAAACTGAAGTCCGGCTCATTTCCTGCAACCAGGCTGTGTTGTGGCTGTCCAGAGCCGTTAACAGCATTGCACATAACGCTCCGTGTCAATAGTGTAACAAGATCTGTGGCCAGTGGAATCGCCAGGTTGAGCAGTTGGCCAAATTTCTCTCCTGCCCCCCTTGCCTTAAGTGAAGTTTCCTTCTGCGTTTGCCAAGCAGCTGCCAGCTTTGCTGGAGTTTCTTGCTCTCAAAGCATTGGTGGAGTGAGGAAGGATGTGTAGATAGACCTTCCTCTCACCCACCCAGCTGCTGGGCAAAACCAAAAATAGCTTTGAGTTTTGGTCCCAACATACTGATCTCAGCTTCTGAAAACTGGTGATGCAGCTCAGCCGTTGGGGTGGACTAGCAAAGGGCACCACGAGTGGTTTTGGTCCTCTCCAACGCTGCTGTCACACCCGTGCTGCGGTGCTGTGTTTGCTCAGTGTGTGAATGGTTGCAATGAACGGGGAAATCCAGTTTATTCACTTCTGTCCCATCAGGTTGAAGTTACTCCCTGGGCTGTATTTTTTTTTTTTTTTTTCCCTGAACTGGTCCTGACTAGTTTCAGCTGTGTTGGTGACGGGTTTCAGGCTGCAGGTACTTCATGTCCTTCCATGGAAAAACCTGAGCAGAAAGGCAAGATGAACAGATAGACCCCGCCGCTTCTGCATGCAGCCCTCCTGGTGTCTGGCCTTTATTTATCAGAACTGAATCCGGTGCTCGCTTTAGCGACTCTTATCTCTGTCCTGTTTATCTCGCGCAGTGTCTGCACTTAACAGATTGTCTCGGCCAGCAGCTCTCTTGCCCTTCCCGTTGCAAACAGCAACACAGTGTCGAGAGCCTGAAGAGACCCCCACCCCCCTTGCAGCTAGGAAAAAGCAGCTCTCAGCCAGCATTCCGGCGATGCCGATGATATTGCATGCAGCCAGCTTGGACCCCGGCCTCATGCTCTTGTGTCTGTTGTTCTCTGGCAGGGCGCTTGTCTACAAATCAAAAAATCCAGCCCTAGGGAAATAATGTGGTAGCTTGGTCACCAGGGTAATTCTGAGCATAGGTCTTGCAGGTAACCATTAATGAGTGACTAACTGGTGATATTTGGGCCCTGAGTGGAGATGCTGCATGTTTAAGGCTATTAGGACAGCTTATTTGCCTAGTTATGAAGAGCGACAAGTTTATGTCGTGACTAATGCTTTTTTTATCAAATGGTTCCCTTTGCTGCAAGAAAAGCTGAGCAAATCAGCCCTCGTTAAATGCCTGCTGCCTGCAAACTGTAATTCTGCGAGCTTGCTCCTCTCAGAGATAGAGATGCCTCAGACAGTTCTTGCTCATTCAAGGTAATGATGTTTGTTTAAACTGAAACGCAGCCCAGAAATTTTAATCCAAAGCCCTCGTTGTGCCCATTCCTTGGGTAGCATCTCATATTGGAGATCTAATAGTGTTGGGAAGACGTTTTCAGCAGCAGCTCAGCAAAGCTGGCTGGCTTGAGTCCTGTAGCCACAGATCGGATAAAGCAATAGTGCAGAACGGCTTTGCCTCCCTTTCCCTGAATACTAAGCACCAGCCCTGACCTAGAGGGACCACTTCCCGATGGCTGCCTCTTCTGTCCTTGGACTGTCTGACAAGAGGGTGCCAGGACACCAGGCTGCCAAGAACTGGCCTGAGATCCACCAACTTGTTTCTCACAGATCATCAAACAGCTGTCAGCACACACCAGCTTCCAGGCCAGCTGGGCTGTGTTCAAACCAATAGCCTAAAGGTGAAACATTTGTTCCAGTTACCTGAGCCATCCACTTCCTCATAAACAGCAGTTCCAAGCTCCTGAGAACAGGATTTATGGTGTCGAAAGTACCAGGGCTGTCAGACCCCACATTGTTTAGGGGTGAGGCAAGAGAGCGCTTCTGTGAGCCTTTTCCACACTCGCATACAATATGTGGGGTTTTTGCCTCTTTTAGATTTCCTTGCAGTCTGTGTGTGCGCCTGTCTCTAGTCCTCCTCTCCTCCCCGCTCCCCTTTGCCAGTACTTTCAAACGGGCTGGTTGACATCCTCTGTCGGATTTCCCGGAGGGCCGTTCAGCACTGCTGTGTTCCTGCTAGCTGTAGGAAGCCAGCTGGCCTGGAAGAAAGGGGAGGGGACCCCGTAGTGCTTTGTACAAAGAGGACGATTGCAGCTTAAATTCCACCACGCTGCTGAGTGACCCCCGAGAGCCCGCACAGCAGAGATGTTTTGAATGTCCAACTCCGGGAGAAGCTTTGCTCAGCGGCTGCATTACTGAAGTCGCTAAGGAAGCTGTTTCCTATGGCTTTTTGTTCGCTCTGTGTTTCTTCCCATGTAGCTCCAGTCTGACACCTGAAACCACACATGAAAGTAGTGGGCACAAGTGGGAGATGTCCAGCCAGCCTGCAAGGAATCAAGGGCCTTAGGCTGTGAGGCTTGCGATCCGGTGGCGGTGGATGTGCCAGCCACAACCAGGAGCTGGTTTTCAGTGTTAGAAAGCCTCCACGTAGAGGTGTTTAATGTACCTACGTGCTGCTCCAGCTCTGGCTTCCTGATTCCTACTCCTTTGTGTGAAACAGAGGGTGAAATGGGCTGTGGTATCCTCCCATGGCCCTGTGTTTGCAGATGAGCCCATGTCATGCTTGCAGCAGGCATTTATATGCCTGATGCATAACCTGAACTGAGAGTAACCTCTGGGCACTGCTTGGCCGGATTTTTCCTATCATTAGTTTCTTATCATTGCACTCAGTAGCATTTTCTCTTTTCCTGTCTCCCATTCAGACCAAGGATGGCATTCAGAAGAACTTGAAGAACGAAATCGTCGAGTACAATTTTAAGACTTCTTTCTTTGATATATTTGTGAGTATCCCAGATTGCCACAGGTGGGGAAATAGCCCTTAAGCAAGGAGTGGTGCAGCAGTAGCGGTGCAGGGAGGGTCAGCACACCGGAGAGCTGGGTTCTTCCTGCAGCCTTGCTGCTGGCCTGGCTCGGTGAAATTGGGCAGGTCACAGCCCGTGCTGTTGCACCGTTGACCTCGTCTGTCTGGGTGGCGAGATCTCGTGTCTCTGTCCACACAGCACCTGGCATGGGGCAAGCACAGTGACTAGTATCAATGGCTTTCTGTTTTTAAAGGTCTTGGCTTTCTTTCGATTTTTTGTGTTGCTGCTGGCCTATGCAATCCTGAAACTGCGCCACTGGTGGGTCATAGCGGTAAGAAGGCAATTTTCTGCTTTTATGTTTTCAGTTTTCTCTTTCTGCCTAGAATTTGCAGGGGTCTGAGATATGTAATTTTATTTTTCAGGTCACTACATTGGTATCGAGTGCCTTCCTGATTGTGAAGGTCATCCTCTCCGAGGTTGGTTTCCTTGGGCTCACAGGGGATTGCTTTGTGATTACTTGATGCTGCTATTTTCCATTTTGTGTAAACTCCCTGTGGTTTTTGCTCTCTTCCACTCAGCTTCTGACCAAAGGGGCTTTCGGCTATTTACTTCCTATTGTCTCGTTTGTCATTGCTTGGCTAGAGACTTGGTTCCTGGATTTTAAAGTCCTAACTCAGGAAGCAGAAGAGGAACGATGTAAGTACTTTGCTCCTCTTTGGTAGGAGTTGGCAGGTTAAACTACCGGGCCTGGGGTTTCTGCTGTTTTGGCAGCACCTTGACAGATATGACATTTATGGGGAAGTGATCTCCAGGCTGGCTGTGATGGTAAGTGCCTGACTCAATTTTGTTATGGTATATAAGTCCCTTTCAGGGGAAGAAAATACCAGATTATAAAAAGCATCTTTTAATTGAGTGGGGAAAAGCTTGCCAAATTCCCCAATGTCTGAATAGTGAAGCCAGACGTATTGGAAATAGAGCTCACCTCTGCATCAGCGAGAATTTTGAAACAGTGGGACAAATGCCAACAGGACTGTTGGACTCTCCATCTCTTGATAGCTGTCTTTGGATTTGGGTTGGAGACCTTTTAGAAAGGAGTGTTTTAGTCAAAGGCATATTACAGGGGCTCAGTATGGGTTATGGTAGGTGAAATTTTACAGTCCCTGGTTGTTGAGGTCAGACTAAAGGGAGGTTGAGTCTTTCTGACCTAATGCTTTACAAATTACAGTGAATTTTTGAGTACCTGTAACTTCCAAGGATCCTTCTGGGGAGTGGGTGCTCAGCCTGGACTAACACAGCTGCCCGTTCCTAAAGCAGCAGTGCTTATTACAGGCAAAGGAGTTTCTTTCTTCCAGTCTTAACTGACGAAAGAAGACTGGGAAATGGCACGTTAACTAAGAAGTATTTGTCAAGCGAGACTCGATCAGAAATGCACTGACTGACTGGAAAACACCAGAGGATGTTTGGGTCTTGCAAGGAGGCTTTAAGATGAAAAATGATCAAGTGTTTAGTGCCTCTATTGGATTAGGCTCAGGTTCCAAATTGCTTCCAGGGGAAGCTCTTATTTAATTAGATGCTTAATCGCCTTTGGATTTGACAGGCAAAAGAGCCCATTGATCTCCATGCAGATAAAACGTCTCAAACAAAAGATGAGGCAATAGGAGCTGAAAAGCTTGTGGGCTGGCTGGTGTCAGTGCGAAAAGATCAACTGTGTCTGGAAGAAAGTGGCTGGGAGGGTGGTTAAATCGGGGTGGATTTGGTGGAGGGAAGGACAGGGACCCCAGGGCCCCGTGGTGTTGAAGTGCTGGACATTGCGTGTGTGAAACCCTCGTGTTTTGGTTCCCAGGGTACCTGGCAGCCCAGGCCGCGGCCGCTCGAGGCCCCCTGCTCTACCCTGGAGCCCTTTCGGACGGGCAGTTTTACTCCCCACCGGAGTCCTTCGCAGGTAACGAGCTTTTGCTTCCCGTTCTGCCATAACCTTTCTGGGAGCTGGGCTGAGTTGTTTGCCGAGCTCACTCCCCTTACGACATTCCTGCAGGGTCTCCTCACCCCTGTCGTTGCCTCCTCTCTGAGCTGTGTCTCGTTAGCCCGGCCCTTGGCAGCAGCGGGTGGCAGGGCCTCCGAGAACTGACCCTGCAAAACGAGCTCCCCGCTCCCTGCACGGCGCGCGCGCCTGGGCAGAGGAGGCAAGACCATGCTGTCTCTCTGCTTCTGTACCATCCGCGGAGCGGAGTCAGACTTAGCTCTGCGTGCCCGGCTTCAGCCCAGTGGGGAAACTGGAGCATTTTGTGGTCTTAGGATTAAAAGCTCTTAGCTGTGGCTGAAGTACTTGAAAAATGTTGCCCTCGGATGAGGGCCCAGGGACGAGTCACCACAAGCAGGTGAGGATAAGAGTTGGCAGTGCGCCACTGCCCTGCGATACTGCCTCTTGCATGCTCCGGAGATCTGCCCCGCTCCCGAGCGGGGAGACGTCAGCTGGAGCAGTTGTCTCGGAGTAGCTGACACCTGGTTTTGTGCCCAGCTGGGAGCAGAGCAGCGTGTGTCAGCCTGCCATGGAGCAGAGGTGTCTGGAACAATGTTTGGGATGGATGTGTTGGATTTGCCTCCGCTAACAGCCCTTTCCATCGGAAAAGGTGCAGGGGTCTGGTGCTGTCTGTCCCCCACAAAAAGGTCAAAGAGAGACTGGACAAGTAGGATCTTCAGCTCCCTCCATTAATTGTGTGCTTCCCCCTAGGGTCGGACGAGTCGGATGAGGAAGGTGCGGGAAGGAAAGCGTTGACAGCACAGGTAAACAGCACAGCTCAATGCTGCCTATCCCTGCCCCGGCAGCTCCAGGGAGCTCCCAGCATCCGGCTGATCCAGGTCTGCGGGCTGTGAGGGTATCTGACAATCCCGTGGCCCCATTAGGGTGTTGTATCTGCGAAGGGTCAGAAGTCCTTGTCCCTCATTTCACAACCTTTTGTTCTATGGGAATCTGGCCGATGTGCTCTGCCTTGACCCTCAGCACCAGGCTGTTCCCCGTACGTCCTGGGACCAATGGCCAGTTGTGGCCATAGCGGGAGGGGTCCGTTTGGGGGCCTTAATCTACTTCCCCAGGGTCTTGGGCCCTCCTCGGCAGCATCCCACGGAGGTGTGATTCTGGCTCCGTCTTCTGCCTGTCTCTTCCTGCCCTTCCCTCTTCGGTTCCTGGTTATGCGGTTGCATACCTCAAGGGGTATCGTCTCAACCACCCTCGCTGAACCCTAGCAAGCCAGGCAGTCTTTCACCGCCCTGAGGTCTGGCTGGGCGCAGGCTTCTTTGTGCTGTTTTCCAAGTGGATCTGTTGCTGTACAGCTCCAGGTCTGGCACTTCAACAGAAAGAAGCTCAACACATCTCATAGCCCTTTTCCTGCTGGAAACCCTTACGCGGAGGCAGGAGACACACTGGTAGACACAGCTGGTGTGTGGATACGAGCCAGGGCGGGGAGCGTGACTTCAAGCTCCAAAATGAGGCCTCTGTGACCTGAATTAAGAGATTTCTGCAGTGTGGTGATGGGAGTTATCCCTTTTCCCTCTGCCAGCCCTGGGCAGGGGAGCAAGTCTTGCACACTTCAGGCTTACAGCGATACAGCTAGTGAAATGCTCCCTTCTCTTCTAGGAGAAAGAATATGTCCGACAAGGCAAAGAAGCGATGGAAGTTGTGGACCAAATCCTAGCCCAGGAGGAGAACTGGAAGTTCGAGAAAAACAATGCAAGTGTCCCCCGACCCCACCTCGCCAGCAGCGCTGCCTGCAGAAAGCACGGATGGCTTAGCAAAAACTGGAGGACAAATGGGGCTTTTGAAACCTCCTTGCGACATGAAAAATTAACAAGCGTTACAATTACCTGATTGAATTAGGAATCTATTCCAGTTCAGTTAAATGTAAAATCCCCTCTTATTTAATTAGACGTTTAATTACCTTCCTGTTTGACAGGAGAGAGCCCATCGCTCCTCCCTCTCGAYGGCAGGCGGGCAGGGGTGGACAGCTCACCTTGGGTAGCTGTTAGGATGTGGAGCCGCGTTTGATGGCGTGGGGAGGAGAGAGGGCATGCTGGCCAGCGCGGCAGCGCGGGAGAGCCCCGCTGCCGCAGCTTTTGCCCGTGCTCCCCAGCGAGAAGCTTTTGAGTGTGCTGAGGTCTGGGGAGACTCCAGCCAAGTTGGGGTCTGGCCTTTCTGGCCTGCTTTGGTCCACGTGGGAGCAGGAGTGTGCAGGGCACAGACTGTTCCTCCCGTCCCGTCCCACAAAGCTGCTCATGTGTCCCCTTTCCCGGGAAAGGGACCTTGTGGGTGGTGGAGTGTAAATAGGGACATGTCCCTGCATTACATCCTCCGACTGTCCTTTTGCAAGTGGCGCCTCTTTCTTCAAAAAGCACAGAGGTGCACAAAGCAAAGCAGGCCCTGCCCTGCCTGTCTCCTCACTCCACTGCCCGTTCCCTGAGCTGCAGTAGAGTTTTCTGGGGCCTCTAGGGCTCCTTTCTCTCTCTGAAGGGTGGAGAGAAAGGGGCGATCTCTCTGCCCCCTAGAACCAACCTCGCTTTCTGCTCGTGGGCTCACAACATGATTGAGGTGAGAGTCCTGCAAACTGCAGTCTCATCTGGTGTTTAAAATTCCCCTGTCAAGTGATCCATTGTTTGATGCCAAACTAGCTGGGCAGATTGTTTTCTTTATCCAAAGGGGGATGGATTTAAATAGACTAATCAGAGTTTAACACAGGGCTAATGATGAAAGGTTATCATCTGTCCGTCCCTAACCCCTCCAGGGAGTCTCCTCTTGGATGTAGGTAACAACAGCAGTGCTGGCAAACTATCCCCTCTCTCTTATGGTGGTGTTGGTAGCTTGCTGCAAAGAGAGTTTGACCTTGAAATGGAGTTTGCAGGCTGGCGTGAGATGGATTCTTTCCCTGTCTCATCACACTGTTGCCTCTCTGGGTATCGTTTTGTTTATGGAAATTTGTGCACGTGCATCTGAAATGTGTTCAGTGCAGTTCCAGTATTGGGGCTTGCTGCCTTGGGGGGGGGAACTGGGAACAGTTCAGGGCTGAAGATGGTCCTTGAGGATGACATGTGAGGCAGTCTGGCTCCTGGAGCCACAGCACAGTGTTTGAGACTAGCAGACTTTACCTTGGAGAGGAGCAATTAATTTTCTTTTGCCAGCATAAATGTAACCCTCTCATTTCTTGCAGGAGTTTGGTGATGTTGTTTACACTTTTGAAATACCTTTCCATGGCAAGACCTTTATTTTAAAGGTAAGAACCTTTCTGAATCAATTCCTTAATCTGTGTGGTACAGGCAAAAACTGACTGCTCTGCTTGGAACCACAATTCAGTTGAGGTTTTACACTCTCTCCTGGCTCTGGCAGGACAGGTCAGTCTGCAAAGCACATTCTCTTTGCTTGAGGCAGATGAACTACACTGCACGCTCTAGGGAATCTCTCCAGGAAAACCCTTTGGCTGGCAGACAGCCTCCCCAGCAAATATGCTGGGCCCCCATCTCTGCTGGTAGAAGTGGGAGCAGGTGACTGCAAGACTYGCTTCCAACCCCAGCATCTAGGACTAATCTGACCAAGGAGGCTAATTGCAACTAATTGCCAGCAAGACCAGGGCTGAGCGTGCGTCTGCTGCTGCCTGGCATGGAGAAGAGCTGCTCGGAAGTGCCTCGCTCTGTGCCCTCTCGCTGGAGTGGCTTGGCTGTAAACCATGCTTTAATGAAGCATTGGTGCTGCGGTGGCTTTTCTTTGTTCCAGTGCATATGTTGCCTTGCTGGCAGGAGCTGCCAATGGAGCAGCTCTGTATTCGAGAGGAAAAGCTGGATGGTCCCACTTTACTGCATTAACCGTTTGCCTCTGAAGATCCCCTGTCCCACGGGGATGTGGAGGAATGAATGTTGCCTACGCTGAAGCTCAGAGTAGCTTTTCAGCAGCTTGCCAGAGCGACTGCGCACACACCAGAATTGCTGATAAACTGGGATGAGGGTGGAAGAAGAGCCAGCCTGGGTCAGTCCCGAGGTCTGTCTGACTCGGCACGTTACAGACCGATGCTTGCTCCTCCTTATACCCRGCGTAACAGCCCTTCCACCCAGCACACTGCACAGATCATAGCAGGCAGCAATTGAGCAGYTGCCTAAACCTGAGGTCCAATCTGTCTTCTCTGACTCCACGTGTGCCCTCTCGGCCCCCGGGACTGAGAGCCCCGTGGCAGTGGGGCAGCCCAGCTCAGGGTAGAGATGCGCTGAGGAAGCAACCTTGGCTCTGCGTGTGCTCGAGCCAGGCCAGCCTCACTGCTCCCCGCCTCTTTCATCCCAGTTGTTCTTTGTGATCTGTCCTGCGCTCCTTAAAAATAATCTTACCAAAGGGCAGTAGGGGACTGGCTAACTGCTCTGGCTCTGTCCTCAGGCTTTCCTGCAGTGCTCTGCTGAAACAGTTTACCAGGAGGTTATTCTCCAGCCTGAGAAGATGATCCTGTGGAACAGAACAGTGGCAGCTTGCCAGGTGAGCGTGCCGGACAAAGATGGCTTAATCACAGGAGCTCCTTGGAGCGGAGAGTTGGAGCTTCCCAGTCCAACACCGGCTGTCAGTGGTGCCCAGGCCCTACTGGAGCTTAGCTGGATCTGAGTCACTGAGGCGTTAAATCTCTGCCATTCATCCGTACGATCCGAACGCTCTGCGGTAGCCAGCTGCATGGATGTGCCCATCCAAAAGCCCATGAGGTGGGCAGGGAGATGGGCCAGCGGCTGAGCCAAGCCTGCTTTTGCTCGGTACGGTTTGGGTGTTTCGTGCTGTTGGTGTGGCAAGCATCCGAAGGCAGTGCCCTCCTCGGAGGGGCCAGCCCTGGGCCGGGAGACAAACCCACGCGTATGCTCGCAGAGGGCTCTCCCTCCAGCCCCGGAGCCTCTGATCAGCTATTAAAGATGCTCTGGCTGCTTTGAGCCCTGGTGCTGTTTTAAAGCAGGGTCTTTACCTCCGTGCTGAGCTGCAGGTACAGTCTGAGGAAATCTCTTTTCTTTCAGATCCTGCAGCGGATTGAAGACAATACGATCGTCTCGTACGACGTAGCAGCTGGGGCCGCAGGCGGCGTTGTTTCTCCCAGGTCAGTTTATTCCACTGTCTATTTTGTACCGAGCCCCTGAGCATCATCCTAAAATACGGAGAGAAGCATCTGATTTGCTGTGTGAGCTGTCCCAGTATCAAGGAGGCAGGGCGGGCTGGCGGTGTGGGTAACGCTCCCAAAGGCAATGAGCCCCTGAAGTGACCTCCAGAGGTTTCTGGCAGGAGTCTCGGAGCTCAGAATCTGTCGGGGTCCGTTAGTCCATCTCACTGACGGCAATGCTACGCTCCATTTTGTCCGTGTGTTGACATACCTTTGCTACAGCCTTTCCCAGCAGTCTGGAGTGCCTGATCTGCTCTGTCAAAGTCCTGTGCACATTTTAAAGCAGTCAGTGCTCTTTCTTTGCTTAGGGACTTTGTGAACGTGCGTCGTATCGAGAGAAGAAGAGACAGGTACATTTCCTCAGGGATATCGACCACGCACAGCCTGAAGCCTCCGCTCTCCAAATACGTCAGGTAAGAGGTAGATTCTATTTTTTAGCTGGTATTTGACACACACACTTTGCTTAAGCTTAGGGCAAAGAGCCACTTAAATGAAAACCCTGCTGTCTTTCTGGCACCGTTTGGAGGAAGCTGATCTATTTGTGGAACTAAACCTTGCTTCCCTTGTTCTTCTTCCTTTGTTAGAGAAACTCTCCGTGCTGTTAAGTGTTGCTCGGGCGTTTCCCAGCTCTCTGCTCTGGGGAGTGGAGGTGCCAACCAGTAACAGCACAAACCCTAACCGAATCCGCATCCTGTTTATGTAACAGTTAATTCCCAAACAGGGACAGTTGCCATTTCTGAGGGGCAGTAAACAGCTGACTCTGTCTTTCTTTGAGCCTCTCGGATGCCTTTTGCTTCTCGTAAGCCAGTCGCTTACTGATTTTAAAGGCTGAGGACATGGAGAGATGGTCCCATGGGTGAAACAAGCTACTTTAAGATGGACTGACTCCCAAAGTATTGCCAGGTCTTTGGCCTCTCCCCTTCCAAAGGAACAATCAGCCGGTGATGGATCTCGGCGGGGTTAGAGCCTCATCAAACAAGGACTCCTTGTTACTGTCTGCTCCAATGCCTGGGGCTCAGCTGTGCCACTTCTCTCACTGACTTTGTTTTTCCTAATAATCTGGTTAAAGTAATTGACATTTTAACTCAGAGCCGTTATAGCTGCCTCAGTCTATTTAGGAGCTGGGGACTTCAGGGTCTAGAAAATCTTTTTACAAATGTATGCAGCAAAAATAGTTTGTGTTCCTGAACAGGGAAGGGAAATCTGTATTTGGGCTGTGTGTGTGAGCAGAGCTTTTGTCTCTGAGACACATCAGATGGTGCCAGGAAGGATCTGGGGGATGTGAGGACAAGGCTCTCTGTGCTGAGCCAGTCCTGACTGCCAAAGCTTTCCTTGGGCGCTCGGCATTCCTGGGACCTGTTCGTTTGCTCCCGCTTCTACCAGGCTGGGCCTTGGAAGCCCCCCCTCGGTGAGGAGCTGGTGTTGGCTGGACTGGCACAATTCGGAGGCAGAGGCTGCTTCGTGCCCTGCGGCAGCCCTGGCACCTCCATTGCCAAGGCACCTGTGGGAAACCTGCCTTGCCATGTTTGCTCGTGTGTCTGCAGCCAAACCAGATACCTTCCCGGGCACTCTGCACATCTGTTCTTGCCCTGCTGGGCTCCAGCCCTCGCTGCCAGGCGGAGGGGGTGGCTGTTACAGGAGCTAATGCGGGATCGGAGCTAATGTGGGATCGGTGCGGTGCCCCCCAAAGCGTTAGAGAATTGCTTTTCGACCAGCCTGCCAGCCCCCAGTCAGACTTTGCGCTGCTGTTTCTCCCCAGGGGTGAGAACGGGCCTGGAGGATTCATCGTGCTGAAGTGTCCAAGCAACCCCAGGGTCTGCACTTTCATCTGGATTCTCAACACGGACCTGAAGGTAAAGCGAGTTCCTTGCTGATGTGCGAGCGCCGTGGCTGTATCCTCCCCGCGGCAGAGCTGCTTGCCGCACAGGCAGAGTTAATCAGCGTGCTCTGAAGTCCCCCACGTAGCGCAGGACGCGTGCTGAGGACCTGCTGTGTACCCCCAGGTGGGCAATACAGGGGCTGTAATCCTGTTGGCCACTTCCGAAAGCAGCCAGCGATTAGTCATGGTCATTATCAAAAGCAGCCCTAAAGGGACYTGAGTTTTGCTGGTAGATGTTAAGCAGTACCTGAAAGTCACCCTCGTTCCCCGTGAAGTTACCCCAGTTTGAGGTGTGGAAACTGTTCCTCACCTGGCAGAGATCCTGGTTATGGGTTTCACATCTCTGCGTGCAGGGCTGGGGGAGAGGTGATTTTTATCCTCTCTGGGGACCAAAAATAGTTGGGCATGTGAGGTGTTGTCTGGCTGCTCGCTGCTCCCGGGAACCTGCTGAAGGGATGATTCACTCGCCCCTGCGCGCCCTGCTACCAGGCACCTCGGCGCAAACACAGCCACCCGTGGAGCGCGCGGGGCCGGTGCCCGCTCGCAGGGAAAGGCGCTTCAGCTGTACGAGATGACCCAGATCCGGAGTTATTTGTGGAGCTGCATGTTGAGTCCTTGCTGGTGGCCTAGACAAAAGGCAGTGTACGACGGGAGCGGGGGTCAGGCGGATCGGATTGGATCGGATCGGGGGGGAGAGGCGCTGGGTAGAGCTGCCCTGTTTTCTTCCTCCGCTGAATCGCGCWGGGGTTGACGTGGAAACCGTGCTGCAGCAGCGAGCACAAAGGCTCCATTCATCAGCGCTCTGCCTGCAAAGCCGCGCGGCCCCCTCCCCTCCCACGTCCCTCCCCTCCCACAAAGTAGAGCGAGCTCCTGCGCTGCTTGTAAAATGGTTGGAAAAGGCTTTGCAAAAGCTCTTGCCTTGGCAGCTCCTGGGCTGGGAACTGAAAGTAGGGGAAGGGCAGAGAGCAGCCGCACCTCGGCCTCGCTGCCCCTTGCGCTGCTTGGCATGGGGCTTTGCAGCGGAGGTGTTTTTTCCCTTTGYGGATCTGGCTCCGATGCCTCTCCCGCCCCTCCGCTAACCGCCTGGTTCGGAGAGATAAGGAGCCCCTTTTGGCTGTGCTAGATGGGGCTCAGAAAGGTGCCACCTTCCCTCCGCTTCTCGGGCCGGAGAGCGCTCGCCCACCGCCTGCCTCCTGCTGCTGGGAGAAATGCCGTAGCGGACGAGCTATTAATAACCTGCCTGTTAACTGCTTCCACCATCTTCCTGAAGTGCTCTGCTAGTGCTCAGACCCCTCTTACGTGCTGCCCTGCTATTTCCTTTGGCCCTGAAGAAATATTTATAGCGCATGGCTCATCCCTTCCTTCAACGAGAGGCGAGAATTGCGCTCGTGTGTGTGTGTTTGTGCCTGCGCTGCAGCTTCACCCCGGGCTCGCTTCGGAGACGCATCTGAAATGGCCCCTGGAGCAACAGTTTCACAGTCTCCCACCCCCGCGTTGCAGCGGAAAGCCTGCTCCGGGGGAGGCCTTTGCCTCGGGCCCTGCCCAAGGGGGCCGGGGAGACCCTGGGGCCCTGCTCCGCTGCAGCACTTCCCCGCGGCAGCCCGGGAATCGATCTCCTCCTGCCCCCGGATCCGGGGGGATTTTCTCCTGCGCCTACCCGTCCCGCCCAGCACAGTCTCGTGTCCTGGGGAAGGGGCAGCCAGCCCGGCCCTCCCTGCCCGAGCTAAACGCTGTGACCTGGGAACTTATTTCTGCCCCTGYGCCAACCCCGTGAACGTACTCCCAGCCCTGCCTGCGCGCTCTTCCCCCGCGGAGGGAAGAAGTGGGGGGTTTTTTTATGCATCTCGTGTAATAGAGCACGGGATGAGGTGGTTCAGGTTGAGTCGTGCAGGGTTTTTTAGAGAAATCAAAACGCCTTTCACTTRCTCCCCCGGAGCAAGCGGAAGCTCGTCGAAAGCCGCCGCTCCCCGCCCCGGTGCTCTCCCATCCCTCGGCCAGGCCTGTCCCCTCCGCACGGACACCACGGCGGCGGCAGGCGGCCAGCCCGGCGCCGAACGCACGGGGCAGCCCGGGCTGGGCAGCGAAAGCCGAGCTGCCCGGGGCAGAGGCCTGTCTCCCGCGTGCTTCGTGCATGGGCCACGGTGCAGCAACCCGCAGGCTCCTGGACGGCGCGCAAAGATGTGTGTCTCTCGTCCCGTCGGCGAGCCGTGGGGCCGGTGGGCTTGGAGTTGCCACCAGGCAGCCGGTGCCCGCCTGTACATGGCTGCTCGCCTGCCCGGCTGGGGGTGAAGGCGTTAGCAGGCTTGCGGCGAGCTTCAGCAGCTCCCGGGTGCTTTAGCATGTAATTCRGGTGGGCTACGCACACCCACCGCCCCGGGTGGCTGCTGCCGCTGCCGTGCTGGCGAGCGGTGACGCCATCACGCTGCCCCGCCGCAGTGCGCTGCACGCTCCCTCCTCCTGCAACGTCTCTGTGCCTCTCCGCAGGGTCGCCTTCCCCGCTACCTTATCCACCAGAGCCTGGCGGCCACCATGTTCGAGTTCGCCTTCCACCTCCGCCAGCGCGTCGGTGAGCTCTCGAGCAAACCCTGAGTGGCGCGGAGCTGCCCTCGCCGGACGTTCCTCCGCCCTCGCCGCTCCATGGCTGCCGCGGCCGGACACCGGGAAGAGCCTCACCGCAGGCACCGGGACCCCGCGGAGGCAGCTGCCCCCTACTAACCGAGCCGAGCCAAGGCCGCGACGCCCGCGGGTGCCCGGCTCCCTGTCCTGCTGCTGCTCCGCCTGACCGGGGCACCTGAAACCACTGACACTGTGCCGTGTGCCAAACGCCTGCCCGCGCCGGCGGCTCTGCCCCCCTCGGCGCCCGGCCTCTGCCCTGCCCCTCGCTCTGCGTTCGGGGCCGAGCTGCGCACTGGGGGCTCCCGGCGCTCCTGCCTTCGCGCCCCGGCTCCAGGGAAAAGAGGAGCTGGAGGACAAGGCCGAGGAGCAGGGGAGGGGGTGGCATCCGTCCCCCTGTCACTGTCTGGCCTGGGGGGTCATGGATGCACCGGTGTCCCCGAGGGCGAGCTCCTGCCACAGACCCCCCTCGCCCCCCCGAGCGCCGGGCCTGTGCCGGGGGGACAGCGGCTCCCCGCGGAGGCAGAGCGCAATTCGCCTTAAGCGGAGACTTTTCTCCTTTTTTTGAGCATGGTGGGGGGGGGGAAGGGGGCTGCGGGGGCGACTGCGGTTTCTTTCTACCTGTGCGCGCCGGTGCCGTGTTCTGCGCTATAAAGGGAAACAGCGCGAAGCCGCCCGCACGCGGGGGCCCGCGCCGGCAGCGCTGCCGGGAGGCGGGGGGAGCGCCCACAGCGGCCCGCGGGGCCGGGTGCTGCGCAGGGGTCTGGGCGCCACGTGGGGGTCCCGGCCCCGTGCCCGCCGGGGGCTGCCCCTGGCTGCCGCCTCTCCGAATAAAAACCCTTGCGCTATCTGCAGCCCGTTGCTTTCCGCGCGCGACCTTTGTAACCCGATCGAATAAAAGTGGGGAGGAGAGCGTGGCTGGCGTGTGGGCACTGGCGCGAGCACGGGCCCCCCTGTGCCCCCGGCCCCCGTGTGCCGCCTCCCTTTGGGCTGTGTCCGAAGCATCCAGCGGTGCCGGCAGCCGGCCCCAAGGCCCCCAGCTCGGAGAAGCGGGACATGAGCCCAGGGCTCAGCCAGCTCGAAGGACGGGCGGCTCCTGGACATCTGCATGGAGCATCCCCCTCTCTGGGTGCCCTGGGCAGGTTTCCTGCCTCGGTTTCCCCGTGCATCCCGGCGGGTGCTGGCACAGCGGCCCCGGCAGCTCCTCCACCTCCTTTCGGGCAGGGGACAGAGTTGGAGCGCCGGGCGCCCGAGCACTGAGGCCTGGGGCCACGTGAGCCCTGGCCCTGCCGGCGCCCGTCTGTCCGCAGCCCCCATCTGTTGGGGCTGGTGCTGCCAGAAGGGACCCGAGCGCCCCGTCCCCGCGGGACCCTCCTCGCTGCCAGCTCGCCTGCTCCGGCCCGGGGGGAGCACGTGGGCGCCGGGGTGCTGCGGGCCGGGCTGGCGCGGCGCCCCGCGAAGCCGTCAGCACCTCCGGGCTGCCGCGGCATCGGGGGCTCGGCGGGGCCAGGCGCCCGCGGGGGGATGCATGTGTCGTGTCCCCCCCCCCCGGCGCCAGCCCCGAGAGGGCCCTTAGCACCCGGCGGTGCCAGCGACACGTCCCAAAAATAGCSGCGGCGGAGGCCATATAAGCGGGGCGGGCGGGCGGGCGCGGGGCAGGCGACGGCGGAGCGGAGCCGGGGCCATGTGGGGGCCCAGCGCGGTGGTGTGCAGCGGGGGGCTGCTCTCGGGCGCCCGCCTGGGCTGCCGCGTGCGGGAGGAGGACGTGGGGCGCCGCGAGTCCTTCAGCGCCGAGTGGCTCGACCTGGTGCTCAGCACCCGGCCCGAGGAGGGGTGAGCGGCAGCGGCGGCGGCACCGCGCGGCGTTTCGGGGCTGCTGGGGGGGGGGGTCCCAAGGGCTGGGGGGGGGCTTTGGGGTCCCCGTGGGGCTGCGGGAGGCTCCGGGGGTGTGTTTGAGGGGGTCCCCGGAGGTGTCTGAGGGTCCCCATGGGTTTGGCAGGCTGGAGGGGGGGGTCTCTGGGGCTCCAGGGGTGTGGGGGGGCCCCATGGGGCTGGGGGGCGGGGAAGGTCTCCAAGGGTCCCTGTGGGTCTGGGTGGGCCATGGGGGTCTCTGGGGTTCCCGTGGGGGTCCCTGTGGGGCTGTGCGGGATGTGGGGGGTGTCTCCAGGGTCGCTGTGGGTCCCCATGGGGCGGTTGCAGGATGTGGGGTGGTTTTGGGKGTCCCCATGGGTCAGTGAGGGATATGGGGGGGGGATCTCTATGGTCCCCATGGGGCAGCACGGGACATGGGGGTCTCGGGGGTCCCCATGGGGCTGTGGGTTCCCTGTGGGGCGGTGCGGGATGGGGGGGGGTCTCCGGGTCTCCATGGGGCAGTGCGGGATATGGGGGGATCTCTGTGTCCCCGTGGGGCGGTGCAGGACGCGGGGGGCTCGGGGGGGGGGTTCCAACACCCCCCCCAACCCGAGCACCCCCCCGAGCTGCCGGTGCCCAGGTGGTGCCGGCGGGAGGCGGACGAGCGGCGCCGGGAGACGCTGGAGCAGCGCGGGGAGACGCGGGTGCTGGAGCAGCGCTCGCCCTGGGGGCTGGTGCGCGCCGGGCGCCTGGGGCAGCCGCTGGCCCAGCACCTGCTGCCCTACGCCCGCACCCTGCCCCTGCCCCTCTTCGCGCCCCCCGACCTGCGCGGCGCCAAGGCCGCCGTCGCCCGCACCCTCTCCCGCTCCCTCTCGCACGAGGCCCAGCGGGGCTGAGGGGCCCCGGCGTCCGGGCCGCGGGCAGGGGGCTGCAGCAGGCGCTGGGCTGGGCTCTAGTTCGCTAGCAGGGGGGTGAGCAGGTCGGCGGGGGAGGGGGGGGCAGAGGGGGGCCCGGACTCCTGGGCCCGCTCTGCAGCCCTGGAGAAGCAGCGTGGGCAGATGGAGAGCATTGGGGTGGGGGAGCCCGGACTCCTGGGCCCCCACCCCGTAGCGGGGATCGCGGAGATTGCAGGGATCGCGGGGATCGCGGGGATCGCGGGGGCCGGTGGGGACGAGGCGCCCGGGGCAGAGCCGTGCCCAGCCGTGACTCGGTTTCCCCGGCGTGGAAGGGGGGGCTCTGAGCGCCCCCCACCCCCGGGACCGTGGACAAGCTGGGCGCCGGCGGGGGGGGCCCAGGGCCCGCGGGGGCCGCGGCGGGTTTCTGTGCCTGGTTTTTTACCCATTTGACTTTCTTTGTACTGCAATAAAACGTCCAGCCTCGCCCTGCGGCTCCGCTGCTCACGGGGGGCTCCGGGGGGGCTCCAGGGCCACGTT
>NW_020450019.1:783324-785644 GCF_003343035.1 Apteryx rowi
CGGGATCCGGGAGCCCGGACGCCTGGGCCCACTGGCACAGAGCGGGTGCCGGGGGCGTTGTTGCTGGCGCAGAGCGGCCACGCGGGGCCGGATCCGGCGCCGCTGGAGCCCAGCCCGCGCCCCCGGCCCCCGGGGCTGACGCTAACCAGGTTAGCCGGGATGGACGGCCGCAATCACGGCGGCGCCGGGCACGGCCATAACTCACCGCCGGCCCCCGCAGCCCAGCCCGGCCGCGGATATAAGGCGGCGGCGGCGGCAGGGCGGGCGCGGGACCCGCAGCCCCTCGCCATGAGCAGCCTGGCCGCCGTCCGCGCGGGCTACGAGGGCTTCGACCCCCGCGCCTACCTGCAGAACAACTACGTGCCCCCCCGGGCCGACTTCTCCTCCGAGGACTGTGTGGTGCCCTGGAAGCTGCGGTGCCTGGCTGAGACCTTCGCCAGCGGTGAGGGCGGCGGCACGGGGAAACTGAGGCACGGACGGATGGGGTGGGAGAAGCCCCGGGCGCCTGGCTCCCCCCCCATGTGCCCCCACTCGGGGGTCTGGCTCCCCTCTCCCCCCCGGCCCCACGTGCCCATCCGGTGAGGGACCCCCGGCGTCCTGCCCCCCAGGTGAGATCCGCGGGCGCACCCTCATCGACGTGGGCTCGGGCCCCACCATCTACCAGCTGCTGAGCGCCTGCGACCACTTCGAGGAGATCGTGGCCACCGACTACCTGGCGGTGAACCGGGAGGAGCTGCGGCGCTGGGCGCGGGGCGAGCCCGGCACCTTCGACTGGAGCCCCTTCATCCGGCACGTCTGCAAGATCGAGGGCCGAGGGTAGGCACGGCGCTGCCACGGGGACGGGGTGGGCACGCAGTGGCGTGGGCACAGCGCTGGCACGGAGATGGGATGGGCACGGGGACGGCACCGGCATGGAATGAGCATGGGCACAGCGCCGGCATGAGGATGGGGTCGGCACTGGGACTGGGACAGGATGCGGATGGGAACGGGCACTGCGCTGGCACAGAGATGGGATGGGCACAAGGATGGCACTGGCATGGAGACGGGATGGGGATGGCACTGGGATGCACATGGGCACGGGGATGGCGCTGGCAAGGGGATGGGCACGAGCATAGCGCTGGCGCAGGGATGGGCACAGGGGATGGGGACGGCACTGGTTGGGGACCTGGGAACACCCTGGCCCGGTCCCTGTCCCCGGCACCGGATGCCGAGCCTGGCCCAAGCTCGGCAGCCAGAGCATGGCTGCTCCCACATCCCGGCGAGTGCCGGGCTGATCCCTGTAGGAACGCAGCCCCACATCCCTGTGGGATCCCAGACCCACATCTGACAGGTACCAGGCTGATCCCCACGGGATCCCAGCCCCACATCCGTGCAGGATCGTGGCCCCACAGGTGCCAGGCTGATTCCCACGGGATCCCAGCCTCACACCCGTGCAGGATCGTGGCCCCACAGGTGCCGGGCTGATCCCGCGGGCAGCAGCTCAGCCCCGCAGCCGCCGGGGCTGACGCCCGCGTCCCCGCAGGGAGCCCTGGCAGGACAAGGAGCGGCGGCTGCGGGGCCGGCTCCGGCGCATCCTGCCCATCGACGTGCACCAGCCCGACCCGCTGGGCGCCCCGCTGCGCCCGCCGGCCGATGCCCTGCTCTCCGCCTTCTGCCTGGAGGCCGTGAGCCCCGACCGGGCCAGCTTCGCCCGGGCGCTGGCCCACGTGGGCTCGCTGCTGCGCCCGGGCGGCCACGCGCTGCTGCTGGGCGCCCTCGGCGAGTCCTTCTACCTGGCGGGCGCCGCGCGCCTGCCCGTGGTGCCGCTGGCCGAGGACGACGTCCGCGGCGCCCTGGCCGGGGCCGGCTTCGCCCTCCGCGATTTCCGCTCCTACCTCATGCCGCCCGCCCTCAAGACCGGCGTGGACGACGTCGCCGGCGTCTTCTTCGCCCACGCGCAGAAGCCACCCGAGGCCTGAGCCCCCGGGCGGCCCCGCCGGCTCCCTGCCGCAGCCGGATTTTGGAAGGATGCTCCTGAGCCCCCCCTGTCCCCTCCCCAGTGCCCCCCGCGCTGCCCCCAATAAACCTGGAGCTGCACGGCGTGGTGTGAGGCGGCCGCGGGCGCCACGGGGGGCGAGCGGCGAGCTGGGGTGTCCGGGCGTGGGGGCAGGCGCGTGGCAGGGCAAGCATGGGGTGTGCAATGGGGCGGGTGTGGGGTGTGCAATGGGGCAGCATGGGGTGTGCAATGGGGCAGGCATGAGGTGCGCAATGGGGCAGGCGTGGGGTGTGCAATGGGGCAGGCGTGGGGTGCATGCAGAGAGGGTTGGGGGCACACCAAGGG
>NW_020450019.1:786377-791584 GCF_003343035.1 Apteryx rowi
GGGGGGTGGCAGCGGCCAGGCACAGGCGCAGCAGCTTGAACTCCAGCTTTATTCGGAGCCGGCGACACGCGGGGGCGAGGGGGGACCGCGGGGGGCACAGCCCCTCTCCGGGGCTCCCCGAGGGCCGCGGGTGGGGGGCACGCACCCCCCCCAGCCCCAAGGCACCGCGCCAGCCCCACACACTACAGCCCGGACCCCCACATCAGGCAGGGGACAAGCGGGCGACAGCGGAGCGGCGCCCCGAGCACCCCCGGGCGTGCACAGCGCGCAGGCACCGTTACACGTGCACAGCCGGCACGCGCACAGCCGGCACGCACACCCGCTCGTGCACAAGCGCCGCGCGCCGCCGTGGGGCACGCTGCCGCGCGTGCACACACACAGCCACCACGGCTCCGTGCCCCCCCCGCCACCCGTGTCCCCCCGCTGCCCACCGGCCCCGGCGGCCGTTGCCACCTCGCGGCTGCCGGGCTCCACGGCAGCGGCGGCCGCCGGCGCGCTCGGACCCCCGCGCCGAGCAGGCGGAGCGAAGCGAACCTCGGAAGGCGACGGAAGGCAGGAGCCCGCGGCCCGGGGGGGCCGAGGCTCGGCTTGGCACACGGCGGGGGGGCCGCTCTTCCCCCGGCGGCACTAGTCCACTTTGAAGAGGTCCGAGTTGGCCTTCAGGAGGTAGAGGCTGTCGTCCACGAGGAAACTGCGGAGAGGAGGAGGAGGAGGAGGAGATGTGGGCGGCTGCTGGGGGCCGCGAGGAGGGTTGGGGGCGCCAGCGCCGCGGTTTGGGACACGGGGATCCCCCAGCGAGCACAGCCGAACCTCGAGGATCCCGGGGAGCAGCAGCGGGGTCCCCCCAGCACCCCGTGGGCAAGAGAGGGGCATCCAGCACCCCAATCGCAACAGAGGGGCCCCCAGCACCCCCGTGGGCAAGAGAGGGGTGCCCACGAGGAGGCGAGGGGTGCCGGGGGTGCAGCGGGGGCCGGGCACCGACCTGTAGAAGAGCACGTTGAGGGGGATGGTGCTGATGTGCCACATGGCGTGGGCGTCCAGCACCCAGAAGAGCGGCGGGAAGTCGAGGAGCTCGAGCAGGGCGAGGGCCTGCAGCAGCAGCACCACCACGGCGCACTTCCAGACGTGCGGCAGGCGCGGGCGGTTCTGCACGCACCACCACAGCCACCAGAAGAGGTTGAGGAGGCCTGGGGAGCACCAGGGAGACGGGAGCACCCGCTCGGCGCGGGGCCGGACCCGCCGGCGCCGCCTCCCGGGATCGGCCTCCGACCCGCAGCCGCCGCCGTCTCCTCCCGCCCGCGGACGAACGCATGTCGGGGCCTCACCGATGGCCACGTTCGCAGCCATGTTGTAGCCGTAGTCAAAGCGGACGAGCGTCAGGTAGGAGATGTGGCAGGTGAGGAAGAGGAGGAGGAAGGCCCTGAAGATGCTGATTAAGGCTGGTCGTCTCAGCCCTAGCGTCCTTGGGGGAGGGCAAGGAGGAAGGGGTTCGTGTGGCACCCGGCCTCCCCAGTGCTCTGCCTCACGGCTCGGCTCCTCGCCGGCCCCGCCAGCATCCCCGGGAGCTGGGACGGGAGCAGGGCGCCGGCCGGAGAGGGCGAGCAGAGCACGGGCCCAGCGCGGCGCCGCGGCTCACCTGACGCAGCACAGGTAGATGGAGTGCAGGACGACGGCCGAAGCACAGAAGTAATCCAGTTTCTGCGAGACGAGAGGCCTGGTTGGAAGTGCCGAGAGCGAGGACGGCGCAGACGCGGTTTCAGAGGGTCAAGAGCTCTCGGGACAAACCCAGCAAGGTCCAGAGGCAAGAAAATCCCTCTGGACCCAGGCAGGGACAACCAGACGCCAGGACAGGTGTGGGGACAGAGGGTGACGAAGCCACAGGACAAGTCGGGAAGGGGCAGTCCCACAGCCACCGACACGCCAGCTCCGCAGGGCGACACTCACCTCCGTCACGGCTGTGTCCTTTGTATGGAAAACAGTGGACCAGAACCAGGCGTTTAAGGAGACCTAGGGAAGGAGGCAGCCGGTTAGACATGGAAATCTCAGGCCGGGACACTCGTGACCCTGGGAGTCTCGGGAGAAGAAGCAGACCAGCAACACGCTCTCAATCTCCACTTAAACCCCGTAAGCCCTTTGCCCAGCGGAGGCCTTTGCAGGCTCTCCCGTTCCGGGGCGCGCGCAGCATCCCTGGACCCCTCACTGCTCGGCACCCCGTTGCCGACAGCTCTGACTCCCAGCTCGACCGGCGAACACCAGGCTCAGCCGGCGAGAGGGACGCGGCCCACGGCGCCCACCGAGAGCGGGAACGCTCCAACGCCAAACCCCGTCTGCAGAGCCGCGAGAACCGGTGCGGCTACACTTAATCGCCTTGTTAACCGCGGCACGCTGGATGGGAAGAGATTAAACAGCCATTGCTATTAGCTAAGTGCCAATTACTAGTTTCCATCACGTTCCCCCTAACCAGCTTGTCAGTCTCATTATCAGACAAGAGTGCCCCGAAAATTGGATCTGGAGACGCGAGCTGCTGGGGCAGGCGGCAGCTAATGGAGCTGTGCAGGGTTTGCTGATCAGCTGTTTATTTAAAAGCCCTCGAGACTCTGCTCTCTGGCAGAGGATGCCCAGGCAAGCGCTGCCTGCCCAGCGCTGCTCCGAACGCAGAACCTCCTCCTCCTCCGCCACTCGCGCGCCGGCCGCGGCTGCCGGGCAGCGGCACTGCCGCCAGCACCGCCGGGAACCGGCGTCGGCTCTCTCACCCGGGCAGGAAGACAACGCGCTGCGGTGGGATCACAGGGCTCGTTTTGTGCCTGGATGATTTTTATAAGCAGCAACACCCCTGACAACGACCTGAGCAGCAAGCGGCCAAACCCCACGCCCCGGCGCTCCAGGCGGCTCCCACGGGGCGAGGAAAGCGGCTCCCTCCCACGCGCAGGTCTGTATTCACCGGCGGCAATTTCCCCCCTGCCCTGGCGCAGGGAGACAACGGTGGGCGAGAGGCACCGGACGCTCGCGGCCTGGCAAGAAGCCCCTGCGCAGAGCCTGTCCCCTCGGCCTGCCAAAGCCGGCGGTGAAGGAGGGAGTGTGGCTCTGAGAAGGACGGCTCTGCGGAGCGTGGGGACGGTGCCGTCCACGGGGAGGGCAGGGCTGCGGGCTCCCCCGCGGCAGCGGGACCCTACGGAGCACATCCTGCTGCTCCGGGGCACCGAAACTGGCTCAGAGAGGACTGACCCCTCTCGCAGGGGCGACGTATCAGTCACCGCTGAGCAGGGAGCCCTTCAGCCTGCTGGGCCCTGCAATAACCCCAGGGGGATTCCGGGTCCCTGCGAGAAGGGGGAGACGGTGCAGGCTAAAAGGGGACCCCGGAAGGCAGCGGTGAGGAAGCGGGACGCGGCTCCTCGCCGCTGCGCCGCCCTGCCCTCCCCGGGCAGCGGGGCAAGGCGCCGCGCGGCTCACCCAGGCGAAGGTGATGCACGTGTGGTACATGGGCGAGGAAGGCGGGACGGAGGCTTTGTAGCGGTGCAGCATGACGAAGCTGGCGAGTCCGTTGAGGAAGGAGGCGAAGGCAGACGCGGGCTCCTGGAAGAACAGGAAGCGAGAGAAGGGCCACTGGAACAGAAAACAGGAGGGAGACGGACGACAGAGACGTTAGCGGTGCGGATCGCACGCGGGAGCCGGGGTAGTTCGGCGGCCGAAGGGATGGGGCAGGGGAGGACAGCCCGGGGCAGGGGGCAGCCCCACGTTTCCCCCCGCGCGCGCGGCGCCGGCCCGGCTCACCTTGCCGTGGAACTGAGGCACTTTGTAGCCGCCCTGGACGTAGACCCGCACCGTGAGCCACATGCACTCGTACTTGCAGTCATCTCGGCAGGTCCAGCCTGCAGCGGGGGGAGAGGAGCTGGCGGCCAGCGCAGGCCTCCGAGGATGGGGAAGGGTCTCCCGGGGCTCAGCCCTTCCTGGGTCCCCAGTCACAGAGCCCCCTCCAGTCAGTCCCAGTGCAGACACTGGTGTGACCATTGGGCAGCGCAGCCTGAACACCACAGCAGCTGGGGGTGCTGGGGCCCAGATTGGGGCAAGGAGGAGCCCACTGGAGTTTGCCCTGCCCAGCTGGGGGGATCCCCCCTGCGTTGGGCACAGGCAAGGGCAATGCCTGAGCTCCAGAGTCTTCCCCAGTGCCCCCCAGCATGCCCCAGTGCCCTCTCAGTATAGCCCAGTGTCCCCCAGCATGGCCCTGCACCCCCCAGGACAGCTCAGCGTCCTCCCAGAGTGGTTCAGCACAGCCCAGCACTCCCCAGCACAGCCCCAATAGGGCCCAGTAACACCTGCCATGGCACAGCACTCCCCAGCATGCCCCCAGTATGGCCTAGTGTCCCTCAGCATGGCCCAGTGACCCCCAGTATGGCTCAGTGACTCCCAGCATGCCCCCAGTATGGCCTATGGTCCCCCAGCATGGCCTCATGACCCCCAGAATGGCCCAGTGACCCCAGCACAACCACAGGATGGCCTAATATCCCCCAGCAAGGCCCAGTGACCCTCAGTACGGCCCCAGGATGGTGCAGTGACCCCCAGGATAGCCCCGTAATCCCCAGCATGCCTCCAGGATGGTCTAGTGACCCCCAGGATGGCTCCAGGATGGGCCAGTGACCCCCAGCATGCCTCCAGGATGGTCTAGTGACCCCCAGGATGGCCCAGTGACCCCCAGGATGGCCCAGTGACCCCCAGCATGCCTCCAGAAGGACCCAGTGACCCCCAGAATGGCCCAGTGACCCCCAGGATGGCCCAGTGACCCCCAGCATGCCTCCAGGATGGCCCCGTGACCCCCAGGATGGCCCAGTGACCCCTAGCATGCCCTCAGTATGGTCTAGTGTCCCACATTATGGTCCAGTGACCCCCAGCATGGCCCAGTATGGCCCCAGCACGGCCCGATCCGGCCCCACAGCCCCGTGGCCGCTCGCCGGCCCCGCTCGGGGGAGGAGCTTCCGAGGGGCGGGACCTCGTCAGGAGGCGTGGCCTCCCCGCGCCCAGCCAATGGGTGCGCGGGGCGGGCCCGGCCGTACCTGTGAGGCTCATGTAGAGCGGCTGGCGGGCGCGGAAGTGCCGCAGCGCCGCCCCCGAGCAGTTGCGCTGCTCGCAGCGGGCCAGGCAGTCCCGGTACAGCGGCTCCCGGTCGCCCTGCGAGCCGCGAGCCGGGGCCGGCGCCGCCGCCGCCCCGAGCA
>NW_020450019.1:794986-796464 GCF_003343035.1 Apteryx rowi
GCCACGGGCGCTGTCACTCAGCCGCGGCGCGGGGACGGCGGCGGGTCCCCACCGCCACCGCCACCACCGCTGCCACCGTGCCTCAGTTTCCCCACGGCGGAGGGGGGCTGAGGGGGACGGTGGCGGGGGGCCGCGCTCGGGCAGGAGGCCCAGGCCGGACCCCCCCCCCGGGCCGGGCGGTCACTAGGAGATAGCGGTGGCCATGCCAGGCCGGGCAGCGGGGAAACCGAGGCACGGCGGCGGCAGTGGCGGTGGGGCGGCCGCGGCCTTGCCAGCCCCGGCGTCAGCCGCTCGCTCCCCAAACACGCCCGACCTGAAAAGGCGGTTCCTGCCGGGCCGCCGCCGCCGCGGCCGGGGGGCCCCGTGCCACCCCGCCGGCCGTGACTCACCCGCCCGGCCCAGGGCGGGCACCCGTGACACGACGGCGCCAGGTCTCAGCTCGCCCCCGGCGCCACTGGTTTTGGTGGTTGGGGGGCGGCGGGGGGGGTAGTCCCCCAAGCTGTTCCCCCCCTCCCCACCACACACACACACACACACACACACCCCAATCCCCGCGGCCGCGGTGCCGGAGCAGGAACCCTGCTTGTTCGGGGAGGGGGCTGGCGGCCCCCGGCAAGGCCGTCCGGGGGCTCCCGGCATCCGCCGCCGCGCAACAATCGGGTCTTGTCTCGGCGCTCCCCCCCTCCCGCCGGCGTGGGCAGAGCCTTCCCTCTCCYGCCCGGCCCCCGGCGAATCCCGGGATTCGCGGGAACGCCGGCACGGGGAGGCCGGGGGCTCCCCGACGCCAACCCCAGCCCGGCCCCCGCCAGCCCCACCGGGGCTCGGGCGTGCGCCGGAGCAGCCTCCCGCCCTGCCATTCCCACCTCCCCGAGCCGGTTTCCCAGCCCAGCCCCGGGGCGGTGCCGGGGGCCACCCCAGGGTGCCGTCGCCCCAGGGTGTCCCTGGGCCTGGGCCGCCCTGCACGGCACCGGGGACGCGGGAAGGGGCCGGAGGCGCGAGGGCGCTCGGCCACGTGCCTCCGGGGTCATCCCGCCTGCCCCGCGCCAGAGGAGCGGCGGTGCCGGAAACCCATAGGAAGCTGTTGGAAGCTGCTCCGGAGATCCCTGGCGGCGGGAGCCTCCGCGGCATTTCCTGCGGAGGCCGTCGCTCCCAGCTCGGGTTCCCGCGGGGCCGCTTGGGGGGTGTCCCGTCCCGTGTCCCCCCCCACTCCCGGCAGCGGTGCCGGCGCCACGCTGACGTCCCGCTCCGTCCCCGCAGTGTGCACCGGCACCGACATGAAGCTGCTGCGTCCCTCCAGCCCCGAGAGCCACTACGAGACGCTGCGGCACCTCTACCAGGGCTGCCGCGTGGTGCAGGGCAACCTGGAGCTCACCTACCTGCCGCCCGACGCCGACACCGCCTTCCTCAAGGTGAGCGGCCCGCCGAGGCCCCGCGGCGGTGGTGGCACGGCCGGGACCATGCCGGGGGCCCTCACGTGC
>NW_020450019.1:799029-801859 GCF_003343035.1 Apteryx rowi
GGGGGGGGGGGGGTCCCTGCGGGGTGTCCCCCACGCCGGGGTGTCCCGGCCCCGCCACCCAGCCCTGCTTTGCCCGCAGTGTGCTACGGGCTGGGCGTGGATTTCCTCAAGGGCGTCCGGGCCGTGAACGCCTCCAACATCCAGCACTTTGCCGGCTGCACCAAGATCTTCGGCAGCCTGGTCTTCCTGCCCGAGACCTTCGCCGGGTAAGCGCCCCGCGCCCCGCCGTGCCTCCCCACGGGGACTGCCGGGACCCGCACCGGGACCTGCCCCCCTTCAACCTCCGTCCCGTCTCTGCCAGGGATCCCAGCACCAACACAGCCCCCTTGGACCCCAAGCTGCTCTGGACCTTCGAGAGCCTGGAGGAGCTGACGGGTGAGAGCGCCGGCGCCGGGCACAGGAGCCACCCGGGACGGGGCGAACGCCCTGGGCGGGCTCAAGGACGCCTCGCCGCGCCGTGACGCCGCTCTGCTCCCCGCAGGTTTCCTGTACATCGCGGCCTGGCCCCCGAGCCTGCCGGACCTGCGCGTCTTCCAAAACCTGCGCATCATCCGGGGCCGCGTGCTGCACAAGTGAGCGGGCGCGGGGCCKCGCGGGCACGGGGAGCGAGTGCGCGCACGCGCGTGTGCAGCCGTGCCCGGCCGTGCCCGCTCACCCGGCCCGTGTCTCGCAGCGGCGCCTACTCGCTGACGCTGCAGGACCTGGCCGTGACGGCGCTGGGGCTCCGCTCGCTGCAGGAGATCAGCAGCGGGATGGTGCTCGTCCACCACAACCCCCAGCTCTGCTTCCTCCAGAAGGTGCCCTGGGACAGCATCTTCCGCAACCCCCGCCAGCGCCTCTTCCAGACCCACAACAAGCCCCCGGAGCAGTGCGGTAAGGGGGCTGCCCTGCCTCTACCGCATCCCCTCCGCGCTGCTGGCACCCAGCCCCCAGGGACGGGGACGGGGACGGGGACGGGGACGAGCCAGCAGCCCCGCGGCCCCGGGCACTAACGGTGCCCCCCTCCAGAGAGCGAGGGGCTGGTTTGCTTCCAGCTCTGCGCCAACGGCTACTGCTGGGGCCCCGGCCCGACCCAGTGCGTGGCCTGCGAGCGGTTCCTGCGCGGCCAGGAGTGCGTCGCCTCCTGCAACCTCCTGGACGGGTGAGCGCAGGGCTCGGCCCAGCCGGTGGGGAGGGCGGCAGGTCCCCTTCCACCCCCCCCCCCCCCGTTGCAGAGCAGGGGGGGCCGGGCTGGGGCCGCAGGAGCCGTTCCTCGCGCAGACCCCACGGTGCTCACTCCCGTCTCCCCACAGAGCCGTCCGGGAACATGCCAACGGGACGCGGTGCCTCCCCTGCCACCCCGAGTGCCAGCCCCAGAACGGCACCGAGACCTGCTTCGGCTCGGTGAGGACGCGGGCACGGGCTGGGGGTATCCGCCGCGCAGGGAGGGGCGGCCCCGGCCCCCTCCCCGGACGCCGGGGTCCCTCACCGCCCCTTCGCGCAGGAGGCGGACCAGTGCGTGGCCTGCGCCCACTACAAGGACGCCCAGAACTGCGTGCGCAAGTGCCCGAGCGGGGTGAAGGCCGACGCTTCCTTCGTGCCCATCTGGAAGTACCCGGACGAAGACGGCGTCTGCCAGTTCTGCCCCACCAACTGCACCCACTCGTGAGTCCGGGGCCGGCCGAATGCGGGGCACRGGCAGGGGGGGCACCGGCGGCTGCTCACGGGGGGCCCTCTGTGTCCCCAGGTGCACAATTCGGGACGAGGACGGCTGCCCCATGGACCAGAAGCCAAGGTACGTGCCCAACCTACCCTCAACCCCACATCCCCCCCACTTTTTGGGTGCTCGTCCAGCCAGGAACCCGCCCCAAACGGGGCAGCAGCACAGACAGCACCGTGTCCCCGGGCACCATCCCGGTGCCAGGGAATGGGGCAGGCCGGGCTGCCCCTGTGTCCCCGTCCCCCCTGTCACCTGCTGTCCTGCAGCCAGGTGACGTCCATCATCGCCGGCGTGGTGGGGGCCCTGCTGGTCGTCGTCCTCCTGCTCATCACCGTCGTCTGCGTCAAGCGCCGGCGGCAGCAGGAGAGGAAGCACACCATGCGGCGGCTGCTGCAGGAGACGGAGGTGGGGCGCGCGCGGAGCCGGAGCCTGCGGCTCTCCCGGGGCCGAGGTGGCCTGACCCTGGGACGGTCGGAGTTGGGCGCTGCGGGGAGCCCAGCACCAGCATCCCTCACCCGTCTGTGCCCCCGCAGCTGGTGGAGCCGCTGACGCCCAGCGGGGCCCTGCCCAACCAGGCCCAGATGCGGATCCTCAAGGAGACGGAGCTCAAGAAAGTGAAGGTTTTGGGCTCCGGCGCCTTCGGCACYGTCTACAAGGTGAGGGGCAGGTGGCACCGCCAGGTGGGCTGGGACCATCCCTGCCTCCATCCCTGCTCCTCACCGGCTCCCCCCCTCCAGGGCATCTGGATCCCTGACGGGGAGAGCGTGAAGATCCCCGTGGCCATCAAGGTGTTGCGGGAGAACACGTCGCCCAAGGCCAACAAGGAGATCCTGGATGTGAGAGCACGCGCCCGGCGAGTGGGGTGGGCAGGGGCGGCGGCGACGTCCTCGCGGCCCCCCCACCCAGCCCGGTCTCCCCCGCTTGCCCGCAGGAGGCCTACGTGATGGCGGGGGTGGGCAGCCCCTACGTGTCCCGGCTGCTGGGCATCTGCCTCACCTCCACGGTGCAGCTGGTGACGCAGCTGATGCCCTACGGCTGCCTCCTGGACTACGTGCGGGAGAACAAGGACCGCATCGGCTCCCAGGACCTGCTCAACTGGTGTGTGCAGATCGCCAAGGTAGGACGGGGGGG
>NW_020450019.1:801999-805325 GCF_003343035.1 Apteryx rowi
CAGCCTGACGCCTGCCGCCCCCAGGGGATGAGCTACCTGGAGGAGGTGCGGCTGGTGCACCGGGACCTGGCCGCTCGCAACGTCCTCGTCAAGAGCCCCAACCACGTCAAAATCACCGACTTCGGGCTGGCCCGGCTGCTCGACATCGACGAGACCGAGTACCACGCCGACGGCGGCAAGGTGGGGCCTGGGGACCGTGTCGCCCCTGGGGCTGCGTCCCCTGGGGACGGCCAGACCTCCCGCTCACCTCTCTCTCTTCGCCCAGGTCCCCATCAAGTGGATGGCGCTGGAGTCCATCCTCCGCCGGCGGTTCACGCACCAGAGCGACGTCTGGAGCTACGGTACGTCGGGGCGGCCCCAGCCCTGGGCACGGCGCCGAGGGCGGCGCATCGGGGGGGCCAAGGGCATCGCTCACCCCCGGCCTTCCTCCTGGCAGGCGTCACCGTGTGGGAGCTGATGACGTTTGGGGCGAAGCCGTACGACGGGATCCCTGCCCGGGAGATCCCYGACCTGCTGGAGAAGGGCGAGAGGCTGCCGCAGCCGCCCATCTGCACCATCGACGTCTACATGATCATGGTGAAATGTACGGGGAGGGGGGGGACATGGCCCGGGGCCAAGGGACGAGGCGCCACGGGGACGCTCGTCCCGGCAGGGAGGGGACAGCGCCTGGGAGCACTGTGCCCCTGGCCCTCACGGCACCCGGTTCTGCCCTAGGCTGGATGATCGACTCCGAGTGCCGGCCCAAGTTTCGGGAGCTGGTCACCGAGTTCTCCCGCATGGCCCGGGACCCCCAGCGCTTCGTGGTCATCCAGGTATGTGAGTCCTCAGGGGTCCTGCCCCTCACCGGTGCCTCAGGGCTGGGCGCAGGCACYGACTGCCTCCCTCGCCCCCCCAGAACGACATGATCGGGCTGCCCAGCTCCATCGACAGCACCTTCTACCGGGCCCTGCTCGAGGAGGAGGACATGGACAACCTGGTGGACGCCGAGGAGTACCTGGTCCCTCACCAGGGCTTCTTCAGCGCCGAGACCGCCACCACCTACCGCAGCCGCATCTCCTCCACGCGGGTACGCGCTCCCTCGCTKGGCAGGGCCAGGCGCCGGCGCGGGGACGGGACAGGCCGGCCGGAGCCCGTGTTCCTGGCAGAGGGTTTGGATAACCCGSTGCCAACGTTGCTGGGGCACCTCTGGCGCACAAGGGCGTGAGCAGGGCCAGGCAAGGCCGCAGCCGTGTCCGCGCCGGGGGAACGCTGGGTGCAAAAAGTCCCTCACGCTGCCCGGGGGGGGGGGCCCAGCCCCTCTGCGGACCCCGGGAAGGGACTTAGCCTGTAACGGCCTCGGCCCTTGCGCCGTGCCTGACCCTGYACCCTGTCCCGCACCCAGAGCGCCGCGGAGAGCCCGGCGGATGCAGAGARCGAGGACTTGGCCGCCTTCCCCTTCCCGCCCCAGAGCCTGGCGGAGGCGCCGGAGGGCCCCGCTCCGGAGGCGCTGGAGGGGGACGCCGCGGCCAAGGCGGCCTTGCAGAGCCCGCCGGCGCGGGAGCCCAGCACCCCGCAGCGCTACAGCGAGGACCCCACGGGGCTGTCGAGCAACGAGAACGAGGGGCTGGAAACGGACGGCTTCGCCCCGCTGGCCCCCTGCGCCGCCGTGCCGGGTAGGAAGGGGTGGGAGGGGGCGGCTGAGGGCTCCTCCGGGGGCTGCCGCGCGCGCGCGCGTTGGGCCRGCCCCTGACGCGCCCCCTCGTCCCYGCAGAGTACGTGAACCAGGCCGGGGAGCCCCGGTCCCCTCCCCGGCACCCCCGAGCGCCGCCGTCCCCGCCGGACAAGCCCAAGGGCCACCAGGGCAAGAACGGGCTCATCAAGGAACCAAAGCACCCCTTCGCAGGGCCCTTCGGCCACGCCGTGGAGAACCCCGAGTACCTGGCGCCCCCCGGCCCCGGCCCCTTCAGCCAGGCCTTCGACAACCCCTACTACTGGAACCAGGACCCCTCCAAGGCCGGCGGCCCCGAGGCCGGCGCGACGCCCACGGCCGAGAACCCCGAGTACCTCGGCCTCGCCGACGCCGTCGTGCGGCCCGCGGACGCGGCCGTGTAGGGCTGGCCCGCGGAGACACCCCTTCACCGAGGCAGCTTGGGGAGGGACGGCRCGCGGCGGACGCGGAGCCGGGCTGGCGGCCGTCCCCTCTCCCCAGGGGTGTCCGCAGCGGGGCTGGCAGAGCCCGGGACCTGCGGGACAGAGCGCRGCAGCGCGTGCGGGGTCGCTCCGGGCCGGACGCTGCTCCCGAACCCCTGCGGAGCCGGATGCTGGCAGCAGAAAGCCGAACGCCCCGCATGAGCTGGGCTGCTCGGGGGACACAGCTCAGGCTGCGAAGGGGAGCAGCACAGGCAGCTCTGCCCCGTGGCCAGCCATGCTCCGGCACAGCCTTCCCTCGCCGCCTGCGAGCGCCAGGCTCAAAAGCCTCCGACCATCCTGGGAGCAGAGCCCGGACACCACGGGGCAGAGGGCCCCTCGCGCCCGCGCGGAGGACACTGGTCGTGCCCAGAGAAGGATGAGGGAAGCCAGAGGCAGCAACGCCCCGGGAGCTGCTTACCGACCTCCGCGGGGGCTCCGGAGATGCCTCTGCCGCCAGGATCCGGCGCTCGCAGCACCACCAGCCAGGGAGCAAGACCCAGGAGGAGCCAGCCGGACACGCACGCCTCCTCGCCGCTGTGCTATTTATTGCTGTTTTCAGCACCTGCCGCCGCTTCTCTCCCCGGCCCCGTCGGGCTCCACATCAAGCTAACGGCGCGCAGCCCTCGTCACCCTGCCCCGGCAGCAGCCCAAAGACTTCTCCGTTACCACTCGCATCTTCAGACCCGTCCCAGCCTGGTCCTGTCCGCGCCGGGAACCTCGCTCGCATCCCCCTCCCCACCCCGGAGCCCGAGCCGCACCGGGACACACACAGACTTGCACTGAGACCAGGGTGACGCAGCCGCCAGGCCTCCGCGTCGGCCCAGGCACCTGCTGGATCGTTTTGAAGCCGACTGTATCACACCTAGATGTATATTTGATAATTGTACATTGTTTTTCTACTTTGCTTGTCTGCCTGGTTCCCATTCTCCGGCGTCTGCCCTCTCCCAACGGCAGCTGACCCGGGGCTAGGGAGCCGCCTCCGTCTCCCAGGGACCAGTGTTTCCCTTCCTTCCCGGCCCCACTGGGCTCGGCTCCCACCCACGGAGGTAAGAGAGGGCAGGACTCACTTACCAGGAAGGTAAAAACCTTAAACCCGCCTGGCTGCTGGCCAAGGCGAGGGCAGGTGGGCGACAGGGCCTGACCTAACCCTGCTTTCG
>NW_020450019.1:805807-807816 GCF_003343035.1 Apteryx rowi
GCTCTGGGGCCAGAGCCAAGCAGGGGTTCCCATGCCCAGGCCSGGCAGCCAGGCCCTGCTGCCTTCACACCAGTTTAAACAGTGACAGGAGGGACTTACTTTAATCATTAACGAATTGTGCCAAAGTTTACGGAAAGTGTTTTTCCTCTGCATTAACCTCCTGGAAGGTCTGAACCTGCAGAGTCCCCTGCGTACGCCGGGCTTGGCTCCCCCGAGGGCTGGGCAGAGCGCTCACGGGCCCCGCGGCGCGGGGGGCACCCGAGGGTTTGTTGAACTCCCCCAAAACTCCAGCAGTTGCGGGAGGAAAGTCTCTATGCCCACCCTGCCGGGCACTCGAAGGAGCCCAAGCCCGGAGAGAGGAAAGGGGACGGCGAAGGCAGGCAGGGAAGCGCTCTCCCTGCCCCGGGGGAGCCGAGCAGTACCATGGTTACACCCGTCAGCGGGCCAGGACTGGGGGGGGACGTGCCACCCCGGGGCTGCGCCGGGTTACAGCCACGCGGCCGCCTCAGCTGCCCCYGGCGCCTCCAGCAGCCTGGATCCAGCGCCAGCAAGAGCCGGGATCTTGGCTGCCGCGGCGGCCACACCGGGCAGTGGCCTTCCCCGGGAGGCTCCTCACGTGCCTGCGTCCCCCCGACGTCCCCGGCCGTGCAGGGAGCTAACGGAGGCGGAGAGGAGCGAAGCACGGGGGTGCCGAGGGGGGCACGGGCTGGCCGGCAGGCGCCGGGAGATCCCGGCTCAGCACAGGGACGCAGCCAGGGCTACAGGATGACGCACGGCGGGCGGCTGTTGGTGATTTTCTCGAGCGGTTCCCCATTCCTCGCTCTGCGAATCGCTTCGATCAGCTGAGGAGACAGAGGGGAAGGGGTGGCGCTCAGCGGCCAGCCTGCGTCGCGGACGGGCGCTTCGCGGGGGGGACGCACCGGTCGGCAGCACTCAAACGTAACAAGGGTGAAGGTGAGACAGCGCCCTGGGCCCGAAACATGGCCGACACCTAACAGCCGGGCTGAAGGGACAGGAGAGGAGCCCCAGGAACCTTCCCCGCTTCCCCTGCGYGAGCAGCAGCTCGGGCTCACGCTCGGAGTGGCCGCTGCCGGGGGAGGCAGGTGGGATTGAAGCGTGGCGGGGCCGCGAGGCTTCCCCACCCTCCRAGCTCTGCAGAACTCGCGGGTGATGAAACGGAGACACTGAGAAGCCTCAGAGGGAAAAACCRGTCACGGGAGACCTTGCTGCAGAAACCAGCCTCCCTCTAGGGCCCGTCGAACCCGGCTGACGCAAGGACCTCGCTGGGCCCCGGTACTTACATCCTTCTCGTAGGGAAAGCCTCCGTTCTCCAGCTTGGAGAAGACCAGCTGCCCATTGATTTCAATCTCAAAGGCACCTTAAAAATACGCAGAGCGGAGCCGTAAGCCGCGCTGCTGCCCTGCACCATGCCGTTAAACCCCAGACCAGTCCCGCAATCATTCCTGTCGCAGCAACGAGCGTCTGAGAGGCAGAAACACGGCGGCTGGGTCCAGGTTATTTCCAGACCCGCCAGAACGTGCCCTGTGAAGCACGACTGGGCCAGCGGGCACACAGAGCAGGGGCAGCAGCCCCCAGAGAGATGTGGTGGCTTCTGCCCTGCTCCTGGCGGACCCACAGGCTCCCGAAAGCCTCTGCGTCCCCAAAGACGCCGGTGAGGGGCAGGGACAGCCCCTGCGACATGCACCTATCACGCAAGCGATGCACAAACTGCCCYAGGAGCCTTGATGCACGGCCCAAAATCACGGTCTCATCTTCACCGCGAGCTTTAAACCCGTTCAGCCCCTCCACTCTCCCCGCACGTTACCGGGGAACGGGGCTGAGAGACCCCAGACCGCCTTACCTGTGCCCCCGAGCCGGGACTCGATCTCAATGTCGGGGTACTCCTCCTTCACCGCGCTCGCCAGCTCCTGGTACGTGGGCTCGAAGCCGCAGGGCTCGCTGGGCACAGGGGGAGAAGCAGGTCAGGAACGGGGGCAAGGTAACAGGGG
>NW_020450019.1:810076-811234 GCF_003343035.1 Apteryx rowi
CCCTGGTCCCCTGCCCCATAACCGTGGTGGCCCTGCTCCCCTGCCCCATAGTCCTAATAGCCCTGGTCCCCTGCCCCATAACCGTGGTGGCCCTGCTCCCCTGCCCCACAGTCCTAGTAGCCCTGGTCCCCTGCCCCATTGCCCTGGTGGCCCCTGGGCCATCACAAACCTGATAACCCCACGGCCTGGTGCCCTGCCCCATAGCTCTGATGGCCTGGACCCCTGCCCCACAGCCATGGTGGCCCTGGTCCCCTGCCCTATAGCCCCATGGCCCTGGTCCCCTGTTTGTCCCAAACACAGGACACCCCGTGCCCCCCCCCCGCCGTCGCAGCCGGGGATGCCAAGCTGTGGGGCCAGGGCCGGCATTGGGGCGGCCTGAGGCCACGGTGAGGGGCTGGCGGGTCGGCAGCGGGAATGTGCCCCTCCGCCGCGTCCCCCGTCCACTCTGAGTGGCCAGGGCACCCCCGGCGCTGTGGCCTGGCGCTCGTGGTTACCCCGGCCGGGCCAGGCCGGGCCGGTTTCAGGGCCATCGTGCCGGGCCGGGGCTGCGGCGTCCCCAGCGCAGCGGCAGCGCGGGCAGAGCGCGGGCAGCAGCGGCCCTTGCGCGGCCGTGGACTTGGACCCCGAGCTCGCCACGCCGTGGGGCCCGCGGGAGGCGGGGGCGCGGGGCTGCCAGCGGGGTGAATGATTAAACCGGTGCCCGGGCAGGGGCCGGAGGGGCCCCGCGGGCAGCGGACGCTGGCGCGGCTGAGCCTGTTGGCAGCCAGCGAGGTGCCGCGCTCGCGTGCGTTACGGGTGCCGCCGGCCCTGCGGGATGGGACGGGATGGACGGGAYGGACGGGATGAGGGGCCCACGCGCACCCGGTACCGTGACCCGGCAGTGCCGACGCCTGCGCCTGCACCCGCTGCCGGAAATCGTCTGCCCATTTTTGGGCCAAAACRACAAGAGTGTCGGGATGGAGCCGCGTGGGCGGCCGGCACCGAGTGCAGGCGGCTGGCACGGCGGGCACCCGCGGACGCAGGCGACGGTGCCACCGTGGCACGGTGCAGCACGGCACAGCACGGCGCGGTGCAGCACGGCACGGCACGGCACGGCACAGCGCGGTGCAGCACGGCGCGGGAGGTCTGCGCCCTGCGGGGCCAGCGCGGCGGCCCGGC
>NW_020450019.1:811724-813687 GCF_003343035.1 Apteryx rowi
GGGCGCCGGCTCCTCGCCCCCAGCCCCGCGGCGCTGCCGGCCCCGGCCCGGATGCCAGCGCGGTGAGGTGGAGCTGGGAGCGGCTGCCAGAACTGGTTTGGCCGGACGCGAGGAGGTGTCTGGGCTGGGCTCCGAGACGCTCCGCTTCCTCCTCCCGCCGCCGCCCGCCTGGCACGGCACCGCTCCGCTCAGCCCGGCACGGCTCCGCTTGGCACGGCTTGGCTCAGCCTGGCACGGCTCCACTTGGCATGGCTTGGCTCAGCCCGGCACAGCTCTGCTTGGCTCCGCTTGGCTCCACTCGGCTCAGCCTGGCATGGCACCGCTCCGCTCAGCCCAGCACGGCTCCGCTTGGCATGGCTCGGCTCAGCCCGGCACAGCTCAATTCAGCTCCGCTCAGCCTGGCTCAGCCCAGTACAATTCAGCCCAGTTAGGCTCAGCTTGGCCTGGTTCGGCTCAGCTTGGCCTGGTTTTGCTCAGCTCGGCTCGGCTCAGCTTGTTTTGGCTCAGCTCAGCCCAGTTCAGCTCAGCTTGGCCTGATTCAGCTCGGCCCAGCCCAGCTAAGCTCAGCTTGGCTCATTTTGGCTCAGCTCAGCCCAGTTCGGCTCAGCCCAGCCCAGCTCAGCTCGGCTCACCACTGCCTCCCTGCAAAGCCCAGCGCCGGAGTTGGGGGTGCTGGGGCTCTTGGGGACAGTTTGGGAGGATTCATCCCATGGGGCTGCGGTGGGCTGCCGCCGCCAGGAAGCAGCTCCCAGGGGTGGGGGGGATGCGCGGGCAGTCAGGGATTCTCTGGCGTCTCGTACGAGGTTGTGCTCGCAGCGGGGCACATGCTCCCCATCTCCCCGGCTGCCTCTTCCCGGAAACACGTGGGTGTTTGAGGCCGATTTGGGTCCTAAAGTGTTTGGGGCTGGGGCAGGAGGGACAGCGGGAGACCCAGCGGAGATGCCACCGCCCCTGGGGCGCAGCAGGAGGCCTGGCCTGGCTCTCGGCAGCACTCGTGGGCTGTGGCAGGGGATGGCGGCTGGACACGTCCCCCCAGCCGACATCCCACGGGCTGATGGGCAGAGCTGGCTGCTGTCCCRCAGCCGGTGACACCTCGCCAGGGTCTCAGGGGACCCACCACGCTCCATTCCCAGCACCCTGATCCAGACCGGGGTTTCCTGGAGACCCAGCCAGGTGCCTTCGCTTTCACCCAGGCACCTGGGCACGGGGCACCCGCAGCCCGCAAGAGCCGGACTGGATCCCTGCAGCACGGGGGGAGCGGGATCCCCGGGGCCAGGCCCACTCCTGCCACGAGCTGGCTGGGTCTCAGCTTGGATGGGGAGAGACTGGTGGGACGTGCTGGGTGAGGGATGGTGCTGTCTCCCTGCCCCTCTGCTCCCCCATTTGCTACCGGGGGGGGGGCTGGTCCCCAGGGACGGTGAGTCACAGCAGGGGAAGAGGTGTCGGAGGCGTCAGGAGGTGGCAGGCTGAGCCCCGGGGCAGATGTCCGTCTGGGACCGAGCCCGGGGCACAGCCCCACGGACACCCCCRGCCTGCCCGGGCTCGGGGCCGGGAACGCGGGGCCCACGCGGGCTGGGGGCAGCCCGGGTGCCCGTCGCAGCCGGGGCAGGAGCGAGCCGCGGGGGCAGGAGAGGCCGTGCTGAGTCACCTCGCCGCACGCTGACTCACCGCTTGTCTGGGCGCCGGCAAAACACTGCCCGGGCGGGTGCTGGGGGGGGCTGCCGTGGGCAGCGGTGGGGCCGGCATCCCCCCCCCTCACCCCCCCAAGCTGGCACGAGGACCCAGGCGTCCGGGCCCAGCCAGGGCTTGGGGCAGCGTTGGGCTGCAGGACCCCCCCCTCCCATCTCTCTGCCCCCAGATAATGCCATGGACGGGGGGGCTCAGCCGAGCAGCCCCCCGGAGCCCCCCGGGGCGGGCGGCGCGGAGCGGGAGGGGGCCGCCAGCCCACCCCACGGGCCCGGCC
>NW_020450019.1:815407-816829 GCF_003343035.1 Apteryx rowi
CAGTCCCTCTTCCCCGAGGTGATGGTGTCCAGCTGCCTGGAGGCCAACAAGAGCATGGCGCACTCGGAGCTCATCCAGGTAGGAGGCCGCGGGGGCTCGCGGGGCTGCGGGGGACCCCGCCGGCCGCGCCGTCACCCGTCGTCCCTCCCCAGAACTTCCTCAACTCTGGCAGCTGCCCCGAGGTCCAGGGCTTCCTGCACCTGCGGGAGGCCGGCCGCAAGGTCTGGAAGCGCTTCTACTTCTCCCTGCGCCGCTCGGGGCTCTACTACTCCACCAAGGGCACGTCCAAGGTGAGGCCGTGGGGGCGGCGGGCCGGGCCGATCCGTGGGGCCGCACGGTGTCCCGGCATCCCGGCGTCCCGACGCGGTGCTCCGGCGCCTGCCCGACGCCCCCTCCCCGGCCCCYCAGGACCCCCGGCACCTGCAGTATCTCGCCGACCTCACCGAGTCCAACATCTACTACGTGACGCAGGGCAAGAAGCACTACGGGACGCCCACCGAGTTCGGCTTCTGCATCAAGGTGTGGGGGGGGTCGCTGTGCCCGTCCGGGGGCTCTGGACTCCGGGCTTCCTCCTGCCTGCCCGTCGGGGGCACGTTGGGTGGAGCAGGGAGCTCCCGGACACCTGGGTCCCCTTCCCGAGTCTGGGAGCTGGGACAAGGCGCCGGCACTGCTGGGTTTTGCCCCAGCTCCTCTGGGGGGGTGGGGTCTCGGCCCTGGGTCCCCCCACGCAGGGGGACGGGGACCCCGTCCGGGGCTGCTCCGTGACAGCGCCGGCCTCTCCGGCAGCCCTACAAGGTGCGGAGCGGCACGAAGGGCCTGAAGCTCCTGTGCAGCGAGGACGAGCAGAGCCGGACGTGCTGGATGGCGGCTTTCCGCCTCTTCAAGGTGAGCCCATCCCGGGCTGGCCAGAGACGCCCCCATCCCTGTGCCGGATGAATGTCCCTGCCCAGCATCCCAAGGGGTGCTGGATGGAAGTCCCCATCCCCATGGAGGGATGCTGGGCAGAAGCTCACATCCCCATGCTGAATGAAGGTCCCTATCCCTGTTTTGGAGGGATGCTGGACGCATGTCCCCATCCCTGTGCAGGGTGGATGCTGGACACATGTCCCCATCCCCATCCCCGAGGGATGCTGGACGGATGTTCACATCCTTGTGCCAGATGAAGGTCCCCATCCCTGTTTCAGAGGGATGTTGGATGCATGCTCACATCCCCGGGCCAGATGAAGGTCCCCATCTCCAAGGGATGCTGGACAGATGTCTCCATCCCCATCCCCGAGGGATGCTGGATGGATGCTCACATCCCCGGGCCAGATGAAGGTCCCCATCTCCAAGGGATGCTGGACAGATGTCTCCATCCCTGTCCCCGAGGGATGCTGGACAGATGTCCCCGTGCCGGGCAGATGCCCCCATGGGGACACCGCG
>NW_020450019.1:817338-869867 GCF_003343035.1 Apteryx rowi
GGTGAGTGCCCGGCCCCCCGGCCCCCCGGCTGCCCTGCGTGGGGGCTCCCGGCCCCCCGGGTGCTGCCGGCCCGGCGCGGCCCCCCCTCGCCACCGCCGCAGCTCTCGCCGCCCCCCCGCAGCGGAGCGTGTCGGACAACGCGCTGGTGGCCATGGACTTCTCGGGGTGCACGGGCCGGGTGATCGAGAACCCCAGCGAGGTGCTGACGGCCGCCCTGGAGGAGGCGCAGGCCTGGAGGGTGAGTTTGGGGCGATGGCGGGGGGGGGACATCGGGGGACCCCCCCCCCTCCCCCAGCCAGGTGCCGGGGAGGCGGCCCCGGCCCCCCCGCTGACGCCCCCTCCTTGCTCTGCCCGGCCAGAAGAAGACGACGCACCGGTACAGCCTGCCGGCCRCCTGCCAGAGCTCCCCGCTCAGCGCCGGTGAGCAGCGCCCGGTCCCAGCATCCCTTCCCATCCCCTCCCCTCCCCTCCCGCCGTGCTGCGCCGTGCCGTGGGGGTCCCACCACCCCACGCGGCCGAGGCCCCCGCGCGTAACGCCCGTCTCCCCGCAGCCATCCACCGCACCCAGCCCTGGTTCCACGGGCGCATCTCCCGCGAGGACACCCAGCGGCTCATCGGCCGGCAGGGCCTGGTGGATGGGTACGAACCCGGGGGGATACGGGACCCCCAGGGGATACGGGACCCCTGTGGGTATATGGGACCTGGGACTTGCAGGGGGATATGGGACCCCCAGGGATATGGGATCCCCAGGGATATGGGACCCCTCGGGGTACATGCGACCCTGGGGCTCACCAGGGGATACGGGACCCCCAGAGGGATGCGGGACCCTGGGACTTGCAGGGGGATACAGGACTCCCGGGGGGATACGGGATACTGGGACTTGCAGGGGGATGTGAGATCCTCAGGGATATAGGACCCCGGGGGGGGGGGGATATGTGACCCCCGAGGCTGCAGGGGGACATGAGACCCCCCAAGGGGCTATGGGACCCCAGGGCTCAGGGCTGGGGGTACAGGACCCCGGGGTTTGGGGCCCCAGGGTTTGCAGGGGACCCTCGGGGACAAGAGGAGCCCAAAGCCGAGTGCAACCCCGGCCACACTCCCACCCCGCTCCGGGCTTCGGGGCGGACAGGAGGCCCCCAGGGCACATCCCGGCCCAGCCGGGGGGGCTCGGTGGGTGCCTGGGGCCGGGGGGCACGTGGTGACACCGCTCCGGGGCTCGCAGCGTCTTCCTGGTGCGGGAGAGCCAGCGCAACCCCAAGGGCTTCGTGCTGTCCCTGTGCCACCTGCAGAAGGTCAAGCACTATCTCATCCTGCCGGTGAGTGGCCGCGGCCGGGCCGGGGGGGGCCGGGGGCGCCGGGGGGGGGGCGCCGCGGCCTGACGCCCGCCGTCCCCGCAGAGCGAGGAGGAGGGCCGGCTCTACTTCACCATGGACGACGGGCAGACCCGCTTCGCCGACCTCATCCAGCTGGTGGAGTTTCACCAGATCAACCGGGGCATCCTGCCCTGCAAGCTCCGGCACTACTGCACCTGCGTGGCCCTCTGAGCCCGGCACGGCACGGCACCGCCGGCACGGCGCGTGGTCAACATGGCACGGTCCTGCACGGTCCTGCACGGCACGATGGGGCACAGCCGGTGCGGCACAGCCTGGCGCAGCCGGTTCGGCACAGCCAGCACGGCCTCGTGCAGCCGGCATGGCCATCGTGGCACGGTCCTGCACAGCACAGCCTGGCACAGCCAGTGTGGCACAGCCAGCACAGCCGGTGCAGCCAGCATGGCACAGTCCTGCACGGCACAACTGGGCACAGCTGGTGCGGCACAGCCTGGTGCAGCCGGCATGGCCATCACGGCACGGTCCTACACGGCACGGCCAGCACGGCATGGCTGGGCACGGTCCTGCACAGCACAGCCTGGCATGGTCCTGCACAGCGCGACCGGGCACAGCTGGTGCAGCACAGCTGGCACAGCTGGCACAGCTGGCACAGCCTTGCGCGGCACAGCCCGGCCCGAGCGGGGTCGGCCCCTCGGGGGTGGCTCCGGAGGAGCAGGCACAGGCACAAGGGAGGGAGCCCCCAGCCAGGCAGCCCCCCCTGCCCCCCGTCCCCTTCCCGTGTGCCCAGCCCGGCTCTGCCGCGGGGGCCGGCACCCCCCCGGGCCCCCCGCACTCACGCACTTTCCACCCGGGGCCCCCCCAGCGCCGGCCCCCAGCACTCCTCGCCCGGCATGGGGGGGCCCGGCCCTGTGGATGAGGGTCCCGGGGGGGCCCGGCCCCGGCTCGGCGGAGGGCGAGGGGCGCCCGCCACCGCCTCCCTCCCCGTCCCGCGCCTCCAGCGAGGCCGCTCGAACTGTGACGTCTTTTATACCAGTGAGAATAAAGGTTATTTTTTCAGAGCTCCCCGTTTCGCGCTGCCCGAAGCGAAGCTGGGGCAGAGCCAGGCTGGGCACCTCAGCAGGGGGACCCGTCCCCGTCCCCATCCCCATCCCTGTTCTCCATCCCTGTTCCCATCCCCATCTCCAGCCAAGGAAGCCCCAGTGGGGTTGGTGCCCGGACGCCTGGGCTCTCCCAGCACCGGGGCCAAGCGGGACCCTGGGCTCTGCCTGGCCTCGGTTTGCCCCCAGGGTCCCCGGTCCCCCCTCCCTGCCGAGCCGGGGGCACACAGGGGGGACACGTGGCAGCATCCCCGTGTCCTGCTGGGGATGGGACTGGGAATGGGGATCGAGAAGGGGATGAGGGACAGGGATGAGGACTGGGATGGGGATGGAGGGACAGGGAAAGGGATGGAGCTGGGAATGGGGACGGGGGATGGGGATAGGGACAAGGCCAGGGATGGGGATGGAGAAGGGGATGGGGGGGGACAGGGTCAGGGATGGGGCTGGGAATGGGGACAGGGATGGAGGTTGGGACAGGATGGGGATGGGGACTGGGATGGGGATGGGATGGGGATGGCGATGGAGATGGGATGGCGATGGAGATGGGATGGGGATTGARATGGGATGGGGATGGGGATAGGGCTGCGGCCGGGGCGGTGACGGCCCCATTTGCAGCACACGCTGCGGGCGATCGAGGAGCCCCGGCCGCCCTTCCGGCAGCAGAGCAGCTCGCGACCGGCGCTTTCTCCAAGCCGGCGCTCGAGGACGATGCTCAGCCGCCGCTGTCCGCCTGCTCCGCTGGAAGGCCGCAAGGTGCAGCAGGCGCCCGGCTGCTGGGCTCCGGATAGCGCTCGCCGCCCGCGGGGCTGCTCGCCGGCCAGGACGCCTGGGCCCCTCTGGCAGCCCGGGAAGGAGGGGCAGGGGGGCAGCGGGAGGATCCGGGACCCCCCCAGGCCGGGCCGGGTCCCCGGGGAGGCCGGCGCAGCAGCGGGGCTCGGAGGCGCCCGGCGTAGGGCGAGCGGGGCCAGGACCCGCGCRGGGTTTCACTTCCTGCTCCCAGCCCGAAATAGCGCCGGCCGCCGGCTGTATTAAAATCGGGAGTGGTATTTTTAGCCAGCACCGGGTGAAAAAGTACAGCGGCTTCCTCCGAGAGTGCAGCGGCCGTGACGGGGCTGGGAAGGGCTGGCAGCTGCCCCCCCGCCGGCCCCCCCGACCCCACGTGTCCCCACGTCCCCCCACGTCCCCCGCCCCCGTGGGCGCACAGCGGCCTCCTCTCGTCTCCCCCGGCCTCGGCTTCGGGGCGGGCGATGCACTGGGGGGGGGACGCTGCCCCCCAGCGCTGAGCCCCACGGCCGCGGGCAGGAACGAGGGCTGCAGGGGGTGCGGAGAGGGCAGGCGCCGGCGCGGGGGCCAGAGCCGGGTGCAGGGTGCAAAGGGTGCGCGGCGGGTTCAACGGGTGCACAGTGGGTGCAGGGCTGGTGCACGGTGGGTGTAAAGGGATGCAGGGTGCAGGGACCGGTGCAGGATGGGTGCAGAGGGCACGGTGGGCACGGGGATCGCTGCGGGGTGGAGGGTGGGTGCAGGCTGCGTGGCGAGCGCTGGGTGCAGGGACTGGGTGCAGGGYGGGTGCATGGTGGGCACTGGGAGCAGGGATCGATGCAGGATGCCGAAGCACTGGGTGCAAGTTGGGTGCAGGGCCTGGTGCAGGGTGCGAGGTGGGTGCAGGATGCACGGTGGGTGCTCAGTGCAGGGACTGATGCAGGGTGCTGGGTGCAGGGACCAGGGCAGGGACTGATGCAGGGTGGATGCAGGATGCATAGCAGGTGCTCAGTGCAGGGATCGATGCAGGATGCATGATGCAGGGTGCAGGGATCGGTGCAGGGTGGGTGCTGGGTGCAGGCAGCAGCGCAGGGTGCTGGCTGCAGCCCCGGAGCCGCCGTGGCACGTTGGCATGGCCGGGGGGGGGGGTCCTGCACCCTGCGGTGCCATCGCCCCCCCGGCCTCGTGGGCTGCACGTGGGCGCCCGGCGTGACCGAGCCCGGCGGGTGATGGAGCRGAGGGAAACCGCAGGGAGGCCTGGGATGATTCAACGCTGGGCGCCGTTTCTCAGAAGCCTTCCTGGCTCCCGGCAGGGTTCCCGGCGCAGCCGTGCGGAGCCGGGGGAGCCCGGGGTGGGGGGGGACATGGGGCTGCCGGGGCCACGCGGGACACGAGGCCTCCGCGGCCCCTCCGCCGGCCTGCACCAGCCCCGCCGCGCACGTGGCCGCCCCGCACGTGGCGCCGGGGAGGAGGAATTTTCTTGCAAAATTTTCCCCCCCCTCCCTCCCCTCCTTGCACAAGTTAATGACAAAGTGGGGACAACGGCCCCCATCGCCATGGCAACGCGCGGCACCTGCGGGACGGCTGCAGGGGTGACATCAAAGCGGCGGCGGCGCAGACGCAGCCTCCCCCCCCGCTGCGGTTTCTGCCGATTTGACTAACTTTCTCCGCTCGGGGGGGCAGGCAGGGGGGGCGGCGGGCGCCGGGGGGCCGCCGGCGAGGGGGGGGGGTCTCCCCGCTGCCAGCCCCCGGCATGGAGCCGCCACCGCGGGAAACGGGCCCCGAGGAAGGGTGACCCCCCCCCCACGGGTGCCCCCAGCCCCACGGGCCCCCCGGGGCAAGCGGCGAGGCCAAGCCCCGGAGAGGAGGGGGTGCTCGCCGGGCTGGGGGTGCCAGGCCGGCCCTGCGGCCCCCAGGGGTCCCCGGGCAGGGGTGCGGGCGGCGGGGGCCTCGCTCCCCGGGGAGCCCCCTTGCACCGAGCTGCAGGCGCCTCGGCTCCGCTGACGCCCCGTCCCGCTTCCGCCGGCCGCGCGGATGGGCTCCTCGGCAGCGCCGGGGGCAAGGTGAGAGCCAAACCGGCCCGGCCAGCTGCGGGGCTCCTCCTGGGCTCGCAGCTGCCCTTGCAGCTGTGCGGCTTACAGCTGGGCCACGCGGGCGGCCAGGACATTGTCCCGGGCCAAAATGCATCACTGCGCGGCCCAGGAGCATCATCTCTGGCCAAGGTTGTCCCTGGCCCAGGAGCATCGCTGCACGGGCCAGGAGCATCGTCTCCAGCCGAGGGGCATCATTCCCGGCCGAGGAGCATCGTCCCCAGCTAAGGAGCATTGTCCCAGCCGAGGGGCATCATTCCCGGCCGAGGAGCATCGTCCCTGGCTAAGGAGCGTCGTTCCCGGCCGAGGAGCGTCGTCCCCAGCCGAGGAGCCCTCCTTGCCGCAGCCCGGCCGGGCGCCGGGGCAGAGCAGCAGGTTCTTCTAAAAACAATTGTCTGCAGGGACTTTCCTTTCCCCAGCGCGTCTGCGTGCGACGCTTGGCAGACGTGCTCCGCACTCTCGCTCCCCGGAGGGTTTCGCTAGCTGCCCAGGTGCGCTGCCTCGCTGCTATGCAAATGGGAGGCCAGATATAACCCGGCCAGAGGGGACGTCTCGGGGGGCGCAGCCGGCCCCCCCCGGGKTGTCCGCTTCCGCACCGGCGCAGCGGGGCGCCGGGCGAGGGGGCACCAGGCGTGACGTGACCCCGCTGCCCCCGCGGCGGTGGCAGCCGCCCGCCGTGCCCCTGTCACAGCCCGCTAGCCCAGGCCTCGGCTCGGCTCGGCTCGGCGGCCACGGTGCCGGCGCCCGGCCCCGGCCCGGCTTTGCAGCCCGCGTTTCCCGCGGAGGCGCGCTGGCCCAGGCTGCGAAAGCTCTGCCTCCGCGGCGCCCGGCCCACGAGGCCGGGGAAGGTCTGCACCGTGCCCCGGGCGGCCGCATCACCGTCCCCATGTAGGCGATCGCCCCCGGACGGCTCCGCTTTGGGTCATCCAGGCCACGCTCGGGTTTGGGCCTGGAGGTTCAGGAAGCCGCCGGCGCCAGCTCCCGGGGGAGGCAAAGGAGGAGAAGGAGGCAGGGCCGGGGGGGTTGCGCTGGGCTCGGGAGCCCTCCGGGGTTCCCGCTGGGAGCRGGCCGGGGCAGGCGCGGAGCCACCAGCCGGCTGCAGCCCCCGCGGAGGGCGAGCGGCRGCCGAACGCCGGCAGGACCCTCGCGGGAGGGCGCGGAGGAGCGTGACTCAGCCGCCGGCTGGAGAACTGGGACACGAGGGAGGTGGTGCCGGTGACTCAGTTCTCCCTCACCTGCTTTTCTCGCCAAGGACGAGGCGGCTCGCTCCCGGCCCCGCCGCTCTCTGGGTGCTCGGCGGAGACGGCGGTTCCGGACCGCGCTCCATGCGGAGAGTGGGAGCGCGCCCAGGATGCTCAGCCGGCGCAGTTTAGCGCTGGGCAGAGTTTTACGGGATTTTTCATGCGTTACAAAGCGTGTTTCAACATGACAGGGGAAACGGGTTCCTCTGTGCTCTATCGTAAATACAGCATATCGGCAGATAAGAATCTCCCTGTCATAACAGCAACCGAACACTTTTATAAGCCTGATGCTTGAAGGGTTTCTGGTTCCAGGCACTAGCTTCGCCCGGGCAGAGGCAGCGCGRCTGCGGCGCTCGCTCCCCTGGCCGCGCGCCCTCCGAGCACCCCTTGGGCACCGAGGGCTTTAAATGCTTCCCAGCGCCTGAACGCAGAAACACGGGAAAGCGTTTAAAACAACTCTCCACAAAGTTTCACAGCAAGGGGAGAAATAATTGTTGTTGCTTGTCTTTTATCGAGAAGCTAGGAAGGAAGTGAAGGTAAAAAGAAAAAAAAGGATCTTTTTGTTTTGCTTTTCTTCTTCGTTTCAAGCATGTCCAGTTTATTGTGGTAGAAGGTGTCAGGAGAGCGTGAAATAAGTGCGAACAACATCAGCCYGTGCAAACAGGTGCTAGAAGCAGGCTGCTGGCTGCGGCAGGGCCCCAAGCCCCCCGCTCGCCGGGCCGGCAGCGGCTCCCTGCAGGCCATGGGCAGCTCGGCTCTTCAGAGCCCCCTGGAAACCCCAAGCCAAAACAGCGACGCTTCGGGCACTTTCTGTAATCTGCCCTGGGCAGATTGCAGGGGACACCAGCCGTCTCCGCAGGCCGTGCCTGCAGGAGCAGCAAGGGCGGCCGTGCAGGTCCTGCCGGGGTGAACTTGAGCGGGCGCCTGTCCTGCACAAGCGCTCCCACGTTCCCTCGCTCAGCGCCAGCGCTCCTCTCCCCGAAGCTGCCCGCGGGCAGCGCGGGGCTCCGGCTGCACCGTGAAGCGGGAGAGGAGCAGCTGTGAGCCCCCGAGCGCGGTGTCATTCGAATGCGCCAGGCATCACCTACAGACGCTGGGGATCCCAACTGCAAACGCAGCCACGAGTATTTTCCACCGCTGCCGTCTCAGCACCCCGCCAAGGCCACCGCCAGCTCACACTTGAGGGCTTCTCGCTCCTCTGCACTTCTGCCAGAGCCTGGTTTCGYTATTACTGCTTTCAGTAATACCAAGCCAAAACGGATGGCGTTTCTTAACACATTGCACTGCAATGAGCAAGCGCCAAGGTCTGACCTCGCTGCCTCCGACACGGTTGTGCAGCCTCCCCAGGAATCTGATGGGAATCGCTTCTGCCTCTCCCGGGGCAGATGGGGGCTGTCACCCTCCCTCGAATGCTCGCCCCGAGCTTGCAGGGCAGACGAGGCCGGTACCCTACAGCCCCCCAGCTCAAAGGAAGGCATGTTTCTCTGGACCCTATCATTCATCTATTAACCAAAGCTGAAGACTGATACCATTTTTCAGCAGTTAGACTACATTATCTTCAAATCTCAGAGTGTATCAGCGCTCCACTAAGAAACTAGTTGGTGTTCTGCTAACCACAGCCATCACGATCAGCTYGGCAGCTCCGAGTGGAAGTATCAGCTACATGCTGGTCACAGGTTTCATCACAACTTTTTGATTTACAGATCTGAAGTGTGATAGATTCGAGCCTAATAAAACAGCAGCTCCCAAGCCCTGGAATTTAGGGACTTCTCTGAACTTGTTTCTACTAAATAAACAGAACTTGCCCTTCACTTTCTAGATCTGAGCACTATGAGCATCTGTGTGTTTATAGCTTTAAGGAACAAGCTTTGGCCTTGCAAGAGCAATGAAGCACAGTACATCAATACAGCAGCTGAGATTCCTTTAACAATTATGTACGTGAAAGAATTTATTGAAATTCAAAGAATTTCAATAAGAATTTCAAAGAAATTTCAAAGGAAATAGAAATTTCAATAAGCTTTTAGACACAAAAGGCTTGTTTCTTAATGCTAAAATCCAATCTCCTAAGCATCATGTGTTGCACGCTGTCTGGATATAATTCATCAATAAATAAACAAAGTGAAACAGAAGAAACAGGTGGCTAGAGTGCATTTAAGAGAAAGATCTAAACAGAAATTTGTTCCATAACAAAAAATCAACTGAAGCAGGAGCAGAATAAATCAGGCCAACAACAATTAGCAACAGGCTTCGTTTTCCTTTTTCCCAATCAGACGACTTGCAAAGCCCTTCGTCCAAGCTCACAGACCTCGCAGGCCTGACGCGCCCCAGACCGCACRTGGTACGCGTTAGAGGAAAGGGTGCTGCCAGACGGGGCCTCCCGCCTCCCACCGCGCTGCCGCTGGGGTTGGGTCCAAGAGGAAGCCTGCTCGCTCCTGCTCCGGCCTGCTCCCCCCGGACTCAAAGGGAGGCGAGCGGCCGCCAGCACGAAAGAGGCCGATCCTGGCCCACGAGACCCCAGCACCGTGTGGGGCTAGCGAGTCTGACTCTCCGTCCCCGCTCCCAAGACGTAATTAGGACAGTCCTCGGCCCCGGTTTGGGTAGCTGCTGGCACACACTTGTGAAGTGTTTTGTGAGCATTACACAGCAGATGAACAGTACTCATAAAAMCACATTGTTTTAATAAATGACTGGGTTGAGATTCAACAACATGTGATTATTCAAGAGCAGAGCTGTAACAGCGTTATCACTCATTAACTCCAGACAGTACAAGGAACTGCTTTGGGTTCAGCATGTCTCAAAAACATTACTCTGCCCAAGCTGTGGTGGGAAAACGGTGCCTTCTAGGGCAGATGCTGTGAAAACCTCTGTTTTTCCTTTCAAAAACCTGGCAGTATTGCTCACATTGAACTTTTCGGAGGCTCAGTGGTTGATTGCTCACCTTATCTGGGAAGCAATGGTAGGTGGCTGAAGCCCTGCCTGGCGGTAAGTGAAGAGTGGGAGAGTAAACTCTGAACGGTATTTTCAAGGATTCGGTAGCTGTGTGAGAAAGAAACTGGTGGTGTTGCACGACATATATTCAGCAATCTGAGGAGCTTCCTGTGCAAACGACAAAGTTACGTTTTACTATGTGCAATCTTATTCATTTCTGTTGAACCATGAGGAGCATTTTCACCAGTCATGATGTATAAATAACTCAGTTGCTTTCCCCATGAAAACGCAGCCCTCTTCAGTGTGAGGCATGGAATTATTTAACAATTTACACTAAATGAAACAGGAAACCGGCTTAAGCCACTCCAACTCTAGACTATTGCCCCAAAGGCAGTCCTCGGATGATTGGGTTAAACCATTTGCGAAACTGCAACCTCAGAAGTCACTCAAAAGAAGGATTTTTTGGTCTTGCTGCGACAAACATCTATCCTGCTAACTAATATGTGCCTTATCATGAGAAAATGGACATTGGAAAAGATCTTAAAACTATTTTATAACTATGCACATAACACTGAACATGTTAGCAAAATAATTTTCCTCACCCCCCAAAGGTAAGCAGAGTCTAGCACTTCTGTAGTACTTTAGATATCAAAGCACTTCTGCAAACTCATTTATCCTTCTTCAGACATATTCCTATCAGAAAAATGAATGTAATTTCCTTTTTTCTACCATAAAAATTAGGGAGAGAGAAGTGTCTGGCCTAAGGTAAAAGAGTGAGCCCAGGTCTGAGGCAGAAGTGGAATTCAGTATCCCTTGGCACTTCATTCAGGTCTCTATGCCCCAACCTTGCTTCAAGGAAACAGATGAAACACCATGGATATTGGCTGGCACGGTAACATTGAAAAAGTACAAAAGGAATGTTGATATCAAAATATATAATGGATGCAAAAAGTCCATCAGAATACATCTAACTCTACATTATAAAAAAATATTGTAAAGAATAAACATACACTCAGCAAAACTGTTATCAAATTCTTATCTTCAGCACAGTGACTAATAATACAGCTGCAGAACAATGATTAGATTAAAAGAGCTATTTTTAAAACCAGCTTCAAAGTAATTGTAAATACTCATTTTGCAAAACAGCACATTTCACTCAGAGGGATATCCCCGTGTAAAACCAGACAGCGTGATTGAATTGTCAGCTCCTACACATTCATATATGAAGATTCTCACGGTATCTACTGCCAGGACATGGTGACTCCTGCTCCGAGTCCGACACACGCTCCTCTCTGCCAGCAGGGACTTTGCCTTCACATTGCCATTTTAGAGCTGATCAGGGACCGGATGGAACAACTGCACGTTCTGCTGCTAGACTTGAGCAAGAGCAAGGCAGGGACACAAGTCACAGCACAGTCTTGTTCTCTTACTGAGCGCCAATTAGAAAGAAGCACTTCCCATTAGCAAAAATCAGGATTTTCCCCAGACTGCTGGGACAAGCCAACCAATGAGCTCATTGGGTATTCCAAAATGTGTACAATTTAAAAATCCCAACCCCCAAATAAGTCTTATTTCTTATCTTACTATTACTAAGATGTATGTGGGGAGTGACTTTTAAGAAAGTGAACAGAGAGGTAAGAAAAATGAAAGTGTGGTGGGACCACATGCTCTTTAAGGCTCAGGGGAAAACCATTAAAAATGAATTAATAATCCCTCCCCAAATACATGTTTTCTGTGTTTCAGTGATTAGCCATTTTAAGACCATAGGAATCGAAACAGCGAGAAAACGCTCTTCCTATGTACTTCTGACTATACATCTGCCCAACCAGACAAAATGGCAGTAGAGAATAAAACACTTCCGTGCTGAGTTAAAGCAAACACTATAAAAACAAACACATGTTAAAAATTAAAAAACACCTTAAATTGCTATTAATTTTCACAAAAATAAAGTTCATATAAAATCCCTCTCTCTACTTCTGGTATTTATACAGGACCACTCACCACAGCAGCTAGGCATAGATGCTACAGAACAATGAATTACTTGTAAAAAAAACAAACAAACAAAAAAACCAAACAAAACCCCCCAAGAAAACCAACAACAAAACCATCCCTCTGACGTTGATCGTTTAAAAACTGGCATAGAAAAATATTCAAGAAATTTCTTGATACTAATTAAAAATAACCAAACAGCCCTCCCCCCAATCTAACAAATCCTTTGATCTCAGAAAATCAATCCTTTTATTTCAGTACTACTCTGTGCTCTCCTCGGGCTATATGTGAGGAAAATTCGTATCGGTCATGGCTTCTGTACCCACACATGTTGCACTCAAAAGGATCGCGGAATCCATGGCAGCCCATATGGATGGTGAACATCACATAATCCAAAAAGAGGACGCGGCAATGGTCACACCGGTAGACCCCGATAGCTTCCCCTTCCTTATTGACGACCTTAAAGGCATCACGTGGGCATATGGCAGGTGGCTTGATTATGTCATATGGCCTTGGAAAATCCTTCAAGGATTGGAGGCCGTTACGGGCCTGAGGGGGGATCATCGGGCTTTGATGGAAGGTGTGATTCTGCCGTTCCTCATGGTTGCTGTCAGTGTCTGTGGAGTCTTGGCCGCTGTTGTTTGGGGAAAGGCCTCTATCAGAAGACAAACTTTTGTCTCTCAGGTGGCTATGGCTCTTTTCTGCATCTTGTGAGTTGCCGTTTGGCATTTCRGAGCGGGTCAGCGGTATGGGATACAAACTGCTTATGACAGGGACCATTTCAGAAGTGGGAGCCGGCGGTGTCTGCACAAGAGGGCGCAAGGCTTCGGCCCCAAGGTAGGTGATTGCGTTATTTATGGCCTGGTCCATCATGCGTCCTTGCATTATGTCACTTTCCTTTTCATACATGAAACTTGAATTATAATTGACATCAAAACTATGTCGTTTCTCACCTGCAAGAGAGCAAAGGTATTAAATTATCAGGTTGGTTAAAGAAGTATTTAAACTCTRTGATGCTCTTCCAGTAGTCTGGTGGTAGTCTCTGGAAAGCAAAAAGGCATGAAATGTTCTCTGTGGAAAAGAAGCCATTTATACAAAATAAGTAGATTTTTTTTTTTTTTTTTTTTAAAGTCCAAGACTGCTGGAAGCAAAATCTAATAGATAAGGTAGTGATGATACTTATTGGCCAAACCATCTTTTTTTTTTAAATTATTATTCTGGGATCTAAGGGAAAGAATATTATCAAGAAAAGCTTTCATAGATTAATTTCTCTCATCTTTTTCTAGAAAAAGGTGAATGACCATTAATGAAAAAAGAGCTCATCAGTCATTAACTAACAAACTCCATTTTAGGTACCCAGACTGCAACTTCTACTATCGTCTCTTGAAAAGCGTACCTCTCTTGAAAAGGTGAAGACACGTGCTGGTTGACCTTTGATGCACTTTGCATTGCTTTATATGTACCTCATAGTTTAGAGGGACATATCAAAGAAGAATCTAAGTAGGAGGAAGGTCCTTGAATACGCAGCTGCAGCCAGAGAAAAACGTTTGTGCCTAGCCTTTGCCTTTTTCTTTGTATGGAAGATTCTGTTTTCTGGCTGCAGATCTTTTGTCCTTATTTTGCCCGGTTCCTCACTCTCATATTTCATGTATATCTGTTTGATTTCAGAGTATAAAACTGGAATTACATTGTGGAGAATTTTCCTCACTGTATTTTGACAATTAAAAGTAACAAAAAATTATGCATATTCCCAGCCATGACATAATACAACTTCCTCTGCACCAGGACTGCTTTCTTTGAATTTTACACAGATTTTCAGATAATCTAACATTGACAACTATGCATATATGTGCAGAGCAACATATTTAGGGTAACTGTATAGGGGGCTAACAAAAGAGAAGCAAAACATATTTCTCTCTGGGTGTGCCAGGACTGAATATTCTAGATTAGACAGAGTGGGAGGAGAGCTAAGAAACTGCACACCTGAAATTCTGCTCATGTCTCTTCAAACAAGGGATAAGGCAAGGAAGGGTAGTGTGGGTAGCACACTGGAACTAGTTTTCTACATGCCAGGTGCAAGGAGGAAAGAAAACGGCACCCCAAAAGGGCTAAAGTCACTTTTTCGCGAATGTCTAGAAATAAGTAACTGAATTCTGTGGTTACACAAAATTTAAAATTGTTCATAGCTTAAAAAAATGGATCAGACCAAGTGTTTCACGTGCAAGTGACTTGCAAACATCAGATCCACTAATCTTTTAGTTACGGTAATTTGAGTAGTGCAGATGTTTATCAGTCACCTGTCAACACCATGACTCAATGTATATGAAACTCATCAAGTTTCACTGCAGAGGCAGAAAACCAGGAGCTCACGTTTCTTTTATAAAACACTCAAAAAGGTTAGTGAACCACAAGAGTGTAACTGCTTCCAACCCTCAACAAAACTTGTGATCCAACTTTACACAGAAGGAAACAAAACAATATAGCACATTTGAATGACTCATAAAACCAGCTCCTGGCAAGTGAAAGATGTAATCAAGTTTGAAATTTTTAAAAAATGTAGCAAAAGCAAAAATACACAGGATGCCCTGTAAATTTTGGGTTAAAACTCAGGAGTCACTAAGATAGACACAAAAACCACAATCTGTGATCACTGAGGCTCTCAAACTATTTTTCCACTATCTTGGTGGCTTTTTAAAATCCCCGCTATAGCTTATTCTGTCCGCCTTAAATTACTAGCTATATCAAATTAAATGCAAATGCCCATTTTCACTCTCCTGACATACATTAGTGTGTCACATTGCTGTATACTTTTAAGACCACTACATTGCACATCAGAAGCAGACTCATTTTAAGAGAGGCAAGTAATCATGTTGTAAAGCAGACCGTGAAATTTCTAAGGTACTTTGGGAGGAAAAAAGTATTACATAAAGAATTACACCTTTCTCTCTCTCCATTGTCTCAGTAGAGCGCCCAGGGTAAATACACTTCCAATTCAGATACCTCAGCAAGATGCCTATATTTAGGTGGAATGAACCTGCATGCAAGTGTCACAAAAAGTGCTAAGCATAAGACCAGAATGTCTAACTACAGTGTGGTATCACAATCAGGTGGAAGGGGGGCCACTTTTGATCCTCTCCCCAAGTCAAACACAGCAAACTTTTCCATGGAAAAAGATTAAGTCAGATCAGTACTTCACTCAATAAACACAGCAACCAATGATTTAGAGAAAGGGAGAGGAGTATATGGGGACTGGGGAACGAATAAGATGGACTGTGCCCAAAGCAGCTGGTGATGTTTTATCTTCGCAGCCGGCAGGACGGTGTGATAGATTATTCAGAGTTAAGCTGCTATCTGTACCACAGGAAGCACCACAGAGTTATTGCAAAACACTAAATTAAGAACTTAATTTACAGGGTCTTCTGCTGTTCATTTACAAAGCAGTCCACTGGTTAGCTAAAACATTTTTTCCCTCCGGTTTCTTTTTTTTTTTCTCAGTGCAATGCAAAAGCTCTCCCCTTCAAAATTCACACATGAGCCTTAGYGTATGACACATACTCATGCGCTGCTCAGTGATGCTTCACTTACTCTAAAATGAACGCAGGCTTTTGCAGCCTGATGAGGTGTGGACACTGGAAACAGGGAGTGAACCTACTTCCTGTTGCCGTGCTAACCAAAGCAGACAATTTCTCATTAGACTCTCCGCATAGGGAGATAATGGTGTTTGCTAATGTGTCAGAACTGCACTCGCATTTTCACTGCTATGAGAAATAGATTTTTAATACTGCTCTCAGAGAGAACTTGTTTTTAAAAGGAAAGTAATAGAAGTCTGTGGGCCAAATGCTCAGCTAGTGTAAACCGGCAGAAACACATTGACTGCAACAGTTACTTTGACATGCACYAACTGAAGAGAGTGTTTTATACAGCAGTGAAGAAGCACCAGCACACCCCCCGGGAAGAACTAGTTTAACTCAAAGGAGCGCCTGCCAAGCTGGGTTTATATCAGGGGGTATCCATTCTGCTGGACTGTTTTTAGCATCTGTTCATCGCTTGGCCTGCAAAGTGCAAAGAGCCAGGCTTTGGACATTTTGTCCATATACATACAGAACAGAAATCCACGGCAAAATAGCAAACACAAATTGTAAACTTCCATTCAAATCCTTGTTCTCTCCTAACTCATGGAAAAGCTGAGTATAAAATCTTTGCGAGAGAAGCCCTCGAAGAAGGGCCTACCACAGAGGTTGAAAGCCAAGTATACATTCTGCTCATCCGTGTCCTTATTTGATAATTATACATGTGTATACTAAAAAAACATTATTTCCACAAGGTAGCTACTGAAGATGAGCAGGGGGGAAATAAAGCGGGCAAGAGTTCTCAGCATGTAGGAATCTCTGTAGAACCATGAAATAAAGGTTTTTTTCCTCTGATCAATAGACTTTCATCACAAGGAGCCAAAGATGGCCTGTCAGTATACATTTCTTCATCCCTTCTTCCTGACATAATTAAAAAACAGCACCATTCTGAGAACTCCATTTCCCAAGAAATCACAAAGCTCTCCTGGCAGATTTTCACTCCCACACATACAGTTCAGAAAGTCACAAGAGTCAAATCAAGGTCGGACAGATTGCTGTTGCAAACATGCTTCCCAGGGATAAAAGGGACAGAGTGAGTCATTGTTCACACATTACCTAACAAGAACATGCCAATAACATAGGTTTTAGAAAAACAGCAAGTTCAGAAATCAGTTATTTTGTGCCTTTAAGTAAATGGCCACAGATCCTCCAACTTTTCCCCAAAAACCTTTTGCATGACACAGTATCAGTTCATGCTATCTACAGACAATATTACTGAGCACCATCATAGATCAAAAAAGGGATCTACTCCATACTGTAAGGAGTATGCTGGTAAAACAATTAAGCAAAACACTAGTACTTACACTTAACTTAAAGCATACGCTAAGTAGTTTTGCCCTGCTGCGGATGTGTTTAATAAATGTATAAAGATCAAATGGGTAGCCACTGTAAAACAAGTTATGTGAAGCTGCTCTCAGCACTAAAAAAAGAAAGCTAAAGATTTTCAAAAACATTTGCATTAGAATTACTTTTGAATCACAGCATGACATGTAAGGTCTAAGTCACGCAGTCAACAGTTTCAATATTAGGTACCCAAAGGTACTAGCATGGAGTGTGCTGGTAATACTTCACTCCTGTATAAATAAAAAGGTGACCTTTTAAAATCTATACTACGACATCTAAATCAAATGATCAGTTTTCATAGATGAAAGTCCAGTACTACCCAAAGCCAGTAAGAGCTACATTACCTTTAAAAAGTAAGTCTTTCTTATGCATATATGGATTTAGCAGCATACCTTTACCTAGGTTTGAACCTTAGCCCCAGAAGTTCAAGAGAGATCCTCAGAACCTCCCTCTGCCGGGGTGGGTCAGTCCAACGAGCAGCTGGTCCCTGCCTGCACGCTCAGCCCCACGCTTCTCCCCTCCCCAGTCATGTGTGTGAACATACTTACCACAGAGGCTGCTATTCTGAAGACAAAATTTATATAAAGAAGAGCGTCCAGTACCATATATATCCATCCAGAATATTACAAATAAGACCTTAGTACTATTATTACAAAACTGCTAAGTAAAGTCTTTACTTAGAAGACAATAAAATCCAAAACTATAGTTGCATTTTCTTTTCATAAAGGGCAAGATAATGAAATACAACTAGCCAACAGAATCAGTCATCCACTAAAATATAGAACCAGCCAATAAGCTCAAGATTACATAAAAACTAAACTGATGAGCTCTTTTAATTAAAATAAAGCCCCTTTATTTTCCTATTATGACGTGCAACAGATTTAGTTACATAAGGCTACGGATTAGTATACCCATTTCAAATAGCTTCTTGGCAAAAATAAAATAAGTTCCAAATATTTTAATTTTTATAGGAATACTGGAAATCTTAACCATATCAGTGGTCATTTTTTTCTAATAAATTACTAGATACAGTTTTAAACACTGAGACTGAAGTGAAATTAAAAAAAAAAAATACACAAATTAACTATAGAAAGCAGTAAGTTTGCTAAACTAATATGCAAGATCCACAACATGCAACACTGATTGTATAAAACTATATGCAAGGAAAATGCTATAGAAGCATCTTGTAGTTTAAATTACCGCAAGAAAGAATTTGATATTTTTCATCATATTCAAAATCAGCAGATGACTAACAAAACTCCAATACTTTTCTGTCGTTAGGCCTCATTCTGCATGTGCGTCCTACAAGTACCTTCAGCTCCTGCTAACTAGAAAGGATAGTGATAGCACACAGCACTTACAGCACTAAGCCTTTCTGTTCTTTTCCTGTAAAGAACCTAGCAGAGAACAATTCAAATACATAACTACAGAAAACAATGCATGAATGCTTACAAAATGTATGTATATATTGTTTGTACAAACAAAGTAGAGTAGTAGCTTATATCCAGTTCTCAAGTATCTAATCCATTTTTTATTTTAATTGAATAGCTACAACAAATCAGCAAAAATATCAGAAAATTAAAGTTACTTTATTTACATTCTCTTGTATTAGACTGGATTATAAACTTGAAAAGGATATTTAAAATAAGCAGTGGCATTGTACTCTCGGTTACCAACTCTGACATATTTAGCTGTTGCACAAGAAAAGGCTTTTTGTTCTTACCAATAAATTTCTGAGGCATTGAGCTTTTTCGCTTTGCCACGTTGCTTGCTAGCCTGTCCAGCACAAGGGCTCTTTCACTCCCCATCTCTGCCTTGATGTGCCTTGCCTCCACGTTTGCTAGTTTGGAAAATGTGAAAAGAAAAAAACACGTAGGTGAAAAGGAAAAAAAAAAGAAAATAAAAAGAAAAAAAAGGAAGAAATGAATGGTTTAATCTCCGGAGTTTGCCACACTAACTGGGAGGAAACAGTTTGGAGATCTGATGTAAACTTGTTTTGTTGCTTTTTCTGTTGTTCTTGCTTTTTGCGTCTTGGGCACCAGTTGCGGTCAGTGGAACCAAGCATAGAAACACACAGTGATCTTGCAGTCCTGAGCTCATGCAAGGAGATCATAAACCATACAAAACTAGTATCTTCATTAGCAAGAGGAAGTGTAAAATAAACAGGCTGGATGGGTTGCTTACAAAATGTAGATGGAGATACAACCTCTGTTAGCCTTTCTTTTTGATTCTGAGTAACACTGTGTGACACCTGCAGACTGACATAGTTCTCCAAAACTTCAATGACACATTCAGTCCCTTTGTTATACTTAATATCARTCATACATAGATGTCTTCTTAACTGAGCACTAAGAAACTCATACAAAAATATATCAATATTCCAATAAGATAAAACCATAACCTTTCAGTATTCAATAACTCATTTTTTTTCAAGTCTCATCACTTCTTCAATCATTTTCTAATTGCTACAGCTGAAGCAAATTGAGAATATTTTCCCTTTGGCACTCTTGTAAGCATTTGTATTAAATGTTTTAAAGCTCATCAAAAGATCCAGAATTTCTAGCTTTAGAAATACTGTATGTGCTCTAGGATCTTTCACTTAGGCTAGGTCATCAACTGTTTTAAGCACCTTACCCTTTTCCAGAGTTCTCCTTTAGCTCTCTTAGCCAGTGCCCATCATCTCACGGAAATTACTGCATGCTCTCAATCTCATGGAGGCTGCGCAGGCTTTTGAGCTGGATCAGCCAAGCTGAAAAGCGCTGCCACCTCATCTCACAACTGCCAGACTAATACCGAATATAACTGCTGCAGCTCCCCCCTACCCCAAACTTGCTCTCCCCTCAAGAACAAGTATCAGTAGTAGTAGTGGCAGTGCTACTTTTATATAAAAGGCTGCTAAGAATTGCAGGATTAGGGACCACTGTGCTGAAAACTGTACAGATATATTAGGAGACTGCCCATGTCTTTAAGAGTTTGCTATCTAAGTATAGGTAAATGAGGATGAGGAAGGGAAATTTACCTTCCCAAAATAACACGTAGAAGGTTGAATTTCATGCCAAAAGAATCCTGGCTGCTGTGCTATTGTGCTATTGCACATGGATACTTTAACTATATGAAACATAGTCTACATAACAGAGAAGTAATACCAGAGGAAAATGATGCAAATACTCTGGCATCACTGCAGACCTGCTAAGTACAGCTTTATAAAGTATTGGACTTTAATTAAAGTTTGCTAAGTACAGCAGGTGATAAAAATGCAGTATCATCCTTCCATAGCTTACTGTGCAGCATTTCCCTATCATTTCAAAGTAAATTACTCCTTACTTGTTTATTGTTACTGTTATTGATATCAGATGAGTTTCAGTCAGTACAAATCATGACTCACCAAACCTCAGCCATAACTGTTTGTTAATGTTTGTACAGTATTTTGAAAATGTAAAGTGCTTCATAAGTGCTCAACGCCACAAAAACTAGCTATGAATATGACTCAGGATGGATGGGATAACAGGGCTCAATTCAGTACTATGTTAATCTGGTTTCACAAGGCTGTAACCCCATGATATACATAATAACCAGACTCACAGAGAGCATGCACGCTCAATGCTTTAAAGATAACAATATCTTGCTTTTCTATTACGATTTTTATTCCAAATTATTCTAATATGTTTAGAAACATATATATATATATATACATACACATATACACACACACATAATTTCACCAACTGCTAAAATGAAACTGCTTCCAGCCTGAAATAGTACCAAGATACTACCTAATAGTTTACACAAAGTGAGGCAAAATATCATATTCAGTTGAAACTATAAGGGAAAGTTAGGTAGGCAGAACCGTGGATTTTATCCAGAAACTCTTGTGAATCACATTCTGAGGTTTTTAACTGCAGGACCTCTATTTAAATTTCATACTCCAAAACTGGAATATTCAACATTTGACAATACATGAGAGTCTGGTACTAATTCAAAGGCAAAGACATCTACCCTGAATACCCAGTACTACTGCTGAACACTTTGGATTATCTTTAGATAACTCCAGTTCAAGGTTTGAACCATCCCAAACCCAGTAAGCTTCTAATTTTGGCAGGATCCTTGTACAAGCCATTAATAGTAGTAACTTTTAAAAAACTGACAACCCACAACTACCCTGAACAAGATAATAATATAAACAGTGTTATATATCCAAAAACTTCTATTGTAAATGAAAAAGCAAAGCAAAAAAGAACACAATACATCCCCATCAAAACAGAAATACCTTAGTCCCTGCCATTTCTTTCTTTGCTTTTCTTATTTTTTTCCTTCTAGTTCCTCTTCCCCCCCTCCCCCAATCTTTAACTTCAAGAGCTGTTGTACTATTAAAACTTTGTTTTCATTTCACATGCTCAGAATCTTTTTATCTTCTGACAGAACTCAAAGAGTGAAGTTTCTGTAAGTCATCTTAGCCAGCCTTAGAAACACACTGGAAGTTACATGTAGCATCTCAGCGTCCTACTTGTCTTGTCAATGTTATTTATGTGCCACCAAGGGAACTTTATTACATTAGTGTCAAAAGGGCAGACAAGTGGCTTTCTGAAGAGGTAACAATAGTTACTGTCTCTTCAGCAATCTCTTCAGAGTGAAGACTGACCTACATAATATGTTCTGAGACATCTGTAAATATCAATCTCCTAGCTTGATGTCTGTCTGCCATTTTATTTTAAAGCTAAGGGTCTTTTCTTTCACATTAAGATTTTCTACTGCTTGTCAATGGTCATTTTTTTCTAGAGAAATAAATCACCTCTATTTATGGATCACAAAAGATCTTTGATAATGTCTTCCTAATATAGCTTTAGGAAACAATCTACTTCCATTGAGACATAGATAGTTGAACAGTGCTCTCTCCCACAATACTGCTCTCCCTACCCAGAAGCTATCTTAAAATGATCTCCTCCACCTTTTTCTTCTGGACCATTTATTAAACAATCCAAGAATAATATTTAGCAATTAGGAAGCACTTTTTATCACCCAAAATTCACTAAAGACTTCTCGAAGAAATACTTAAGTCCTATCTCCCATTTGGCCATATGACAGCTCAGAAACAACCGATTTCAAAACAGCAACCATCTAAAAATAAATTTCAGGCTGGCCTGATAGAAATGGTCAAGTGCTTTGCCCAAAGTTACACTTAGAATAACTGAATAGTGATAAAGGAAATCTAGACTTCCAAAGCATTTAATCTGTTTCAGCCTGTGATCTTGAAATCCCCTACAAGCTAAACACTTCTGATGGTCAAAAGCATTGCATGGTCAAAAGAAGGTGGTCAAAAAGCTGCATGATCAAAACACAACAAAAACTCTAAGGATGCTGAAGGAAGCACTGCTGACTAAATAAATTACCCTCCTTCCTCTTGATCAGACCTGATCAATACACTTATATGGGCCACTGGAAGTTATATGGAAAGTCAATCTCCTAACCATGGTATTTTACACAACAGTAGGATGGGGTTCAGTTCTGATGCCCTGACCACTTTCAAACGTGGGCCACTATCTCCTCCTTACCTCACAATAGCAGCTGGTTATGGTTTTTACTGTGATTACCATCTGAGATTTCTCTGCAGTGCGTCTGAGTCTTGCTGCCCCCCTCAGTAGTGCGTGCATTTCAGTTGCAATCTCTTGCATATAGAACATTTTCAGAAGAAAGTTTTTATGCAAGTGTGATTTATCCATTATGAATGACTACTTGTGTTTTGTTGAAGTCATTAGATGACAAGCCACCTCCCCATAAAACAATGTTGTCAACTAGCCATAATGTCATACTGCAGAGGTACAGAAAGTGGGTACTTTTCTTTCAGCCCAGAATGCGAATAGATGATCATTTAGCCTATACTAAATTGTTTCCACAGTGTGGTTTCTGTCACACCGTAACTCTGAGTATAATTTTTAGAACGTGCGGGCATCRTTAACAAAACCCTAAAGCACAAAGCAGAGCTCAAATTAGAGGCATTGCTTCCTGTAGCATCTATGTGTGGTCATTAAATAATGGAGAGTGGAACACAGAGGTGGGTTATTGTGCAATGAGAACAATGTGACCAGAGATTGTTATCAGGGACAGAGCAACGTTCTAACAAATTGTTACATAGATTTTTTTTTTTCAGAAGTATTTCCATCCTGCTACATCTGGAACATGCAGACCTCATGCTAAAAGCAATCACAATGGTAACTATGGCCCTGATACTTTTCAACATTTTAATTAATTATTGGATGGCACGCAGAGCATACATTTAAAGATGACCCCACATGGGAAGGTTGCAAGGACTTCAGAAAAGAGGACTGAAGTTCAAAATGACCTAGGTAAGTAGGAAAGTAGTCAAAAAAAAAAAAAAAATCAAAAAACGATGTTCACTAAAGAAAAGAGCAAAGTGCTACACTTAGAGGAAGGAAAAAAAAAAAAAAAAAAAAAGCACCAAATGAGCTCTTGAGATCCTTTCCAGCCTTACTTTTCTATGATTCTGTGATGTAACATAGTGCTGAGACCAGAGAATTGAATGGAAATGCCCCAGCAAGATTGGAGTTCCTGTTTTTAATAAAACTTACTACTCCACTAACAACACTGCAATATTTTTAAAGTGCGAAGGTCTTAAAAGCATGGGGCACAGTCACATCATGATGAACTGGAAATTTACATTTCCTTTGTGACCAATTTAAGGCATATTGTACTACTTTAGTAAGTACGACATTGCAGATTCTGGATAAGTGAAATGTTGCTATTCTGAAATGAATATAAACTATGAGAATCATTTAAAAGCAGAAATCTGTATTAGGTATCATGTTTTCCATTTTCATGTGGTGGACATCTCACAATGATTGCCATCATGGGAGTTTATACTGTAACATAAAACCATAGTTACAGTATATATGGGTTCTCATGAAAATCAAAACTTGCTAATGCTCAGATAACCATTGACTTTTACTAATGCTCTAAAAAAAAACATTACTTGCTGAAAAGACACTCCATGAAAAACTAAAAAACCTGACTTCATTAAATCATTGTTTCTTTTTGGCATTTTTTTGTATGTGCGTGTGTCAAGGTCTGATACCTCAACCTATTCAGCACAGGGCAACTCTTGCACCTGCGTAGTTATCATGTATCAATGGATCTTCACACTGGTTTTGGGCCTGGATTGTGATGATGCCTTCAGATTTTTTGCTTGATAATCAGGTCACTAAATACAATTTTGTTATTATTAAAGGGCCTTAGTTCACACTGCCATCTTTCTAAAATTAATTTTACATGTTTTATTCTTGGAAATTTCAGTCCAACTTTTTGCTTGAGAAAAAAATTCTACTTGAAATTCAGAATCAAAAATAGGAAGCTTGACACTTTACAGTGTTTAAGGCTACATAGCAAAAGAATAGGAACCTGAATTCTGAAGTTGTAGTCTTAGCTCTGTTATGGATCAGTTGTATAATCACTGGGCAAGTCGCAACCTTTCCCTGACTCTCTGAATGGGAAAAGTTATTCTTTCCTGACTCACTGGCATATTGTGGGACTTAAATCAAACAAGTTCATTTTAAGATTTGAAATATTCCAATGAAGGCTCAAAGAGGACAGCAGCTATTTTTTTATTGAAAAGTTTTCAGAAATCCAGCATTGAGACTGTGGAAAGGAAAATAAAGCCTGAAGACGGTGTGTTTTGATTCATCTTACCTTCATTCTTTTTCAAAAGCAGCCCTACACCCAAGAAGCCCTTTCTCTCTGATCTATCAATGATCTGCAGGATAATACTCCATTTCCATGTCACTAAAACTTCTGTAAATTCTAACTGATTCTGACCAACAGTTCTTATTCTAAAGAAAAGGAAGCATCAAGTGGACTGACACGTGTGAACAACTGCTGATAACAATTATGCGCATCAACTCATCCAATAAAATAAACCTCACAATAGTATTAATATAGGAATAATTTAACCTATGGTGAGTGTCACCTACAGAAATGTTACATACAAGGTATTTCAGATGTTTTATTCAAAGTAACTGTGAAATAAAAAAAAAGTGGTTAAAATAAAAGCATTCTTTAGCTAGCTGCCTGAGGGATGCATTAAACCAGACCCCTTTATAAGACACTGCAGCCCCTTAGGTTACTGAAAATGACTGTAATAAAAACTGTTCAAGCTATAAATTAACAGCTTACCAGATGCCCTTTTTTAAGCGCTGTAATGTACCAAAAAGCAAAAAAACCCCCCCACACTGTAACGTGATAAACTTACCCGTCTCGCACATGCCAGCATTCTGCAAATAAGTACGGCACCGCTCCTTGTGCTCCTCTAATGAACTTCTTTGTTTGTAGCTTCTTCCGCAAAACTCACATTTGTATGGCTTCTCCACTAGAAAAACAAGAGAGCAGAATAAAATAACCACAAGAGACTAATAAAACAATGTCTTTCTGACATTCAAGCATATAGTTACTGATAACATAACATTCAGCTCTTGGAGAATGCTTTAAATTTCTATAAAGTTTATGAGCACTGTAATTATCGCAAAATTAGGTTACATAAGGGTGAAATCCACCAGACATGTAGGGCTCCTGCAAGGCCCTCTTCATTCTCTAAGCTCAGCACCACAAAAGAGGACTTAGAATTAGACACTGTTCCCAGGAGCTCAGGTTCCTAGAGCCCTACTCCAGTTGACTACTTTTCCTGGCATAACTTCCCTAGGGAAGACTAACTGTAACACTGCTAAACAGGGATTGCAGCTCTCATAACTGCCTGACCGAGGTCTGTCTATACAGGATTTTTCAAGGATTTCATGAAACTGATCAAGTTAAATCAAACCAAGACCTTTTGTGAGTGTTCTCATTTCATTTCCAAAGTCATTTATTGTAAAACAAATATATTCCTAATTACTTTAAGCTAAAACAAACCTGTTTGAAACTGAAGATATCCACACAGCCTTTCCCAGTGCCTTACATAAAAAGACCAAAACACTCCCTAAATTATCTCATTACACTTTTGTGCACAGACTTTCCCTAACACATACAGGCACATTATCATTCCCAAATCAGTATAGTGCAAATATGGCTATCCTTACATTGTATACTGTGCAAAAGACCATACTTCCTACTGCCAGTGCAATTGTTCATTTATGATATACTTAAGGAGATTTTCTTTACAGCTTTTAATAAGACAGCTCCTAAAAGCTTCATTCACAGTAACCACCTGATGTGTTTGAACCATGATGTTTTTATCTCAGTGYTGATGGGGGACAGTTAACACTGCTGTGCTGGGTCTTGGTCAAATCAGAATCTCATTTATCCGTGTCAGATAATCTCACTTTTAACTTTGATTCTTTGTGAGGTTAAACTTTTTTTTTTCTGTGAAGTGCAGTGCAGAGATAATATCTATAATTTAGAATAAATGCTTTCTTTCTAAGCCTCTGTATAAAATAGGACATACACAAACCAAAGAGTAAGCACAATCTGGTTGTTAAAGAACAGGATTAACTGTGATGAGTCAATTTACACCTGGCTTGTTATTCAAGTCACCTCAGCTCTATGCCTCCATTTCTCCCATCTGTAAAATGGATGCAATACCCTAACAGCCTTGAAAAAAATAGCATTTGTTAAGCATGTTAAGATATTCAGATGAAAGGCACTACACAACAGTGAGGTATGAACAGGCAATGCTGTCCTTGATTATGTTCCTAGAGCTATCCTGATCGCTCAGGATTGGAATGGAAGAAAGCCCCAGCGAAGCCTGTCTTAGCTACTGCACAAATTCAGAGGTTGCTAGCTTAGCTATCTCCGCTCAGCTGCGAACACCAAAGAGTTATGTTGAGGCTAGGCCTTTTCTCACAGCACTCAGCTCTGACAGTAGGTTTCCCTATGCCCTCTGTCTTCATTAACAACAAAGAGCAGCGCCGAGTCCCAAGATAGTTCTATCAATACAACAGGTAGAATGAGGGGTCACTGAGACTTGTCAGCTCTTCAGAACTAGACTGGCTCAGACTTTGCTGACTGACCTTTTATTTTCCACACCTAGTGTCCTAGTGACACACATTTAAAACACATGAAGTGTCTTTGAAGTCACTTACCAGAATGTGTCCTTAAGTGACCTGTTAGCGCATCCCTCCTTTGGCAGGCATAACTGCACAGATGACATTTAAAAGGTTTTTCCCCTGTATGTAGTTTAATGTGGCGGAGGAGGTTACCCTTCTGAGTAAAGGAAGCTCCGCACTGATTACACTGGAATGGCCGTTCACCTTAAAATGACATACAAAAAAGGACATTTAATGGTTATATGGGTATCATGCTCTCCTCATACCCTTTTCTTTTTGGAAGAGGAAAGAATGAGATACTGGATCAGTTTCTTTCTATAGAAACATGCACAGCCCTTCCGCTGACTTCAGTGGGAGTTACATGCAGCTCTGGTGTCAGAGCATCTCATAATATATGTTCAACTATGGAAAACACCATACAGATTTTCCATGGAAATAAATGTTCTGCAGGAGGCTGATTCAAACATGCTAGCAATTAAAAAAAAAAACAAAACCACACACGCACACACACACACCTCACCTTACTGAAGGTCTAAACCTAAGATGCTCATGCATTTGTTGCCAAATTATAGCACAAAGAAATACAATGCACAGACTGGAAATGGCAGCACAAAAAACAACCTAACTTTTGTTTTGTGACTGAAATACTTAAGTGACATAGTGCCTTTCATCCAAAATTCTTAAAATGCCTCACAAACGCGCTTTTACTTACATTCAACCTTGATAAGGGAAAAGATATTATTCTGCAGGTGAGTAAAGCGAGGCACAGAAAAATTAGTAACTTGCTTAAAGATCACAGCTGGAGTCAGGGACAGAATGAGGAAATCTTGATTTTGGTATCCTCCTTTTAAACAAATAGTCTATACTACAAACCACCCTTTCAGTATTTAGTTCTTGCAAGAATAATATAGGGATATTTACCAGTGTGGCTACGCTTATGAACCATCAAGACATTGAGGCTAATGCAGGCTAATCCACAGATATCACAATTCATTTTTCCACTAGCTGGCCTGATGTTGTCATATGAACCAGAATGTCTTTCCAGTTTAATGCTTTCATATTCATTATATTCTCTGGGATAGGCGTAAGGTATTTCAGATTCTTCTGCATTTTCCATAGGCTCTGAATTTAAAGCACTCTCCTCTCTTTCACTGTATTCACCTTTCACTTTAACCACATCATCTGCAGGTAAAACATAAAGCACAAAAGTGAAAAAAAGCTAATCTTAGACACCATAAAGTATCTCAGAAAAAAAAAATCACAGCAAATTACACAATATTACATTAAAAATCATCCTACATGTTTTACTTAAACTCAGAGATAAAGAAATGCAGTTGAGACATGAATCTTCATGGGTCATGTCTATTTGATAATAGTTGTAATGAGATATCCTTTAAAAATATTGACCTGCCTGTTGATTAGAAGGAAATTATCCATCAAAATTACAGATTATAAAAGCATAATGCAGTACATAGTTCTACTATTGCAGTCGCAGGGTACTGTTCAGGATTCAAAAGAAAATACTGTCACACAATTCACAATTAGCCTACAGAAATTAGTGTCATGGAATGTTGCTGTGAATTCAAAATACAGAAGGCTGCAAATTAAAAGGATTCTTATGCATTCAAGTGAAACCTGTGGTGCTTGAAGCATGTATATAAAAATGTCTGATCCAGTATAAGACTTCCAGTGTTCCCATGGTATTGCACAGTAAAGAGAACCCCTTTTACCTTGATTGTCATCAGTAATCCTAATCAGTAATCTAATTTTCACTTTCAATTGTAATTTTTATCCAAAGATCTCAAATGTTTGAGGAGCATCCAATAATATTGATACCCATATTGTAAGATTATTATTTGAATAAAACGAGGCAAAGACAGGGTAAAGATTTCCTAATAGATAAATATGTCCCCAAAATGTTAAAAGATTTGTCCAAAGACACATTGCAAGTGTGTGGCAAAGAACCCCAAAAGATTTGAAGAGCAGCATGCAAGGCCTGCTGGATCTCCTTCTAGAATATACCTTTGAGTAGGTTCCTGGACCTGTAGCAGTTTCCAGAGAAAACCGGAAATCAAAGACGTTCTCTTGGATTAATGCAATTTCACAACAAGATGGGAATGGAACAAGTAGCTAATAATTTACTAACAATAATGCTCCCATGTAAAAATATAAGCAAATTGGTCACACTATATAAACAGCTGATGATTCCTGACTTACATGGCTGAATTTCCTTTCCACTATTAACTCTATCATTACTAGCACTTGCATTAAAACCTTACCAATTGGCAGGACAGATATTTTCAGCTTAAAGCTGATTTTCTACGTAGACAGGAGCTGGGTTATGCCTGAAACTTGAGTTATGCCTCAAGCTACCAAGTGAAGAAAAGTACTAAGACATAAAATATATAGTTTCCTGTTTGAAAGTATTGTTCTCATGGCCACCTGCTCTTCTCTCAAACTGAGGGTTAGACAGTTAAATATGGCACTTAATCACTTGTCCTTTCTCCAAAGTATAGAACATGGACTACTGAATATGTATTAGCTCTGGTTCTGAGTAATAAACCACATCAAATGCAGAGAACAAACAATGGGTGATAGCGAAAATGAGGTGGCAACATAAAAGAAGCACTGGAAAATAAAAATCTGACAACCAACACGTTCATGAAATCAAAATTTTCAGCTATAGTTTAGGGACAAAAATCACTCCTTTTTCTTCAGTGTTTGCACCAAGTCCAGCCAATCTACCTTACCTCGGGCTAAAGGGGGGTAGGAGAAACAACTGGCTGATAATTGCTTCATCCTATGGATGAATCCATGGTAGTGTGGAAAACTCCAAGAGACTTCTTTTAGTGTTTTCCCCAGATGATGTTGTCCAAAGAAGGCTGTTTTTTCTCCATATTGTGTGCTTTTTATCCCCCTATTGTAAGGCATTTTTTAGAGCTCAACATTAGGGTTGGCTGTCCAGATCCCAGAAGGACTTGCGCAGTCTTTGATGTTTGCTCAGAGAGTCACATGGACGCCCAGATTCACCTATAAATGCGCCGTTTTTCTCTGCACCTGCTTCAGTACGAGCCTTGCTTCACATCCTGACTCCTATTTCCACTGAAACAGGGTTTCCTCTGCATGCAGCTTCCGCTACCAACTTTGTGTCTCAGGGTGTTAGGGTGATCCTGCTCTCAAAACTCTTTCTAAAGTTAATTTAAGCATCCACTTCCATCATTTTAAGGAAAATTTATTGCCAGTTACTAAAAGAAGCTTTCAACAGAATCTCTTTTCCAAAATAATGTGCTTTTTTTCTAAAAAGGAGGCAGTTCCAAAATAATTTGTCACATCCTGCACAGAATGTTAAAAGGAAGTACACATTGCAGCTGCACCTTGTTGGTACTTTCAGAAGTGATTTCAATTCCCACTTTCTATTTAACGTCTCACCTTTCATCTGTATTAAGCATAATTGCTTAACAGTGGAGGACTAGTTGTAACCTCCAATTGAGAGGACTTTTCTACCGTTTTCTACTGTTTCTCACCACAAGTTCATGGTTCACAACTTTTCACTCTTTTACAGAGTTATGTCAGTGTTCATRTAGTACAGCATGAATGTCATCTTGATTTCCACCTGGCAAGCACTTGCTGACTGGCATAAACTGGGGAAGCCATCCTACGGTTCCGCAGTGGAAAATAACTACCTTTGCATTTTCCATATTGTATTCTGACTGCTGGCAGTGTTTTTGTTTTCTTATAGTAAATGAGAAGGATGCACCTGAGTTCTGATCAAGGCTTTTCCACCACTGCCCCCCCGCCCCAAACCATCATTGCCACTCCAGCTGTCGGTGATATCCCACCAAAGCTCGAGTGCTTTTCAGTTTGCATGTAGGCGTTTAAAGAACCTCAACGGAAAAATTCAACTTCTGATGACTGAAAACAACAGATAGCAGAAGCTATTAGGGAAGAGGCTTTTTCACTGAGTAAATGGTAGAGTAGAAATGTTGGAATTCTTCTAACCCAGCACCCTGGTTATAGTTCAGAGCCTAGTGATTCTACTGGGCCTTTCTGACCTGTTGAGAGAAGACAATGATACAGAAGAAAGCTCTGGTACAAAGTAGCCCAAGGAAAAGATGGCTCAGTACCATCAGCTTAAAATTAACCAAGTGCAAAGGTCTGAAGCAACCCAATTCCACTTTTAGTCCCAGACTTTTGCTTTGTATACTGGCACGCACAGGGAACACTTTGAGATCAAGAGAATGGCAGAGCTGTGGAAAAGTTTGTATCTATCACTTAAAAAGCACATCAACATCTTCTGATTAGATTAGTGAGCTTCCAGGCTGGTCCTCCTTAACCAAGGGGAAGGTGGCTGTCACGTCAACTTGAAAAGGGAAATTTAAGTGAAGAGCACCACAGTTATCCCTAACAATACGAGCAAGGCTCCCTGGGTTGAAAAGAGAAGTGTTATCATCCTTCCTGAGCTTAGGAAAGTAAAGAAGTTAAAAGAGGAAAAATCATTCATGTGTCCAACACAGGTAACTATTTTTCTTGAAGCAGTTCATGAAGGTAATATACATTGCAGAAAAAATTTTGTAGATTTTACACAACAAAGCACTAGCTTGATGCATTAAGGCTGATGCACATGGTTTCATTTCCTGGGGAGATGATTATAAGATGAAAGACATACTCCAAAGTAATATTTTTGTTTCACCTGAAACACTGTAAAAACAATGGGTTCTGGAAAAGATCCAAAATAAAGCTGTGGTGGCAACTTCAAACTGAGTCACCACACTAACAGTGCATGTATATGTTCTATAAAATGCAAGAATAAAAAAAAGAAGTCAATAATAGCAAACAATTAAGAGAAGCTGGAGTGTTATCTTAGTGATTCTCTCTAAGAGAGAATCTCAGAAGGAAAACCCTCCAGTTGCCATATTTAATACAAGACCTTGGCATCAAATATAGAGAAAAGAATGCAAGTTTTGTGCTGTTGTTAAGCAAAGTTTGCTGGTAGTCTTATGAAAAGCACAAAGAATAAAAAACAGAAGCCATTAAAGACAACAGCACAAAAGGGTGATGTTGCTCAAGTGTTTTACAAGGAGTGGGGTCATAATCATGAAATCCTCAGCACATGCAAAAAGTCAACTGGATAACAAAGAAACTTAATCATCTTAATGTGGCATTTTAATGATGCTGCTGATTTGCTATGCCAATTCAGAGATAATGAGCCCCTAATGCTACAGATGTTCAACCAGACTAAAGGAAAAAAAAKGAAAAAAAAAAGAAAAAGAAAAGCTTTTCTTGTATGCCATTTCCTAACTATCCAATTAAACAAATTGTGAAAGCATATAAATAGTTTACCAGGTTTTGACAGCTGTTAATAGGATTCAGATGCTTAGACTACTGAAGAACAAGAAGGGAGTCTCATGTATATGTGTACTGAAGAATTCTTGTGACTACCTGCATTTGACAGGTATTAACTGATAAATCACAGCTTATCTCCACAACTTGTCCTCAGAAATATTAGTACAAGTAAAAAAACATTACTGTACGCATACTAGTTTTTGTCCCCTCATAGAATGCGAGATTCCTTTACCAAAATCAGCTTGAAATAGAACTGATGTACCCTGCAAAACTGAAAAAGTCAGTGGAGTTTCCAAACTAAAGTCAGAATCCTGCATATCTATGAGAAACGCAACATATATAATGGAATTAACACAATGTGTGGGAGAGATGTCATGAAAATAAGAAAAAAACCAAAATTCCTTAATGACTACTTGAAGTGATGTTTGCAGTTCATCCAACCAAAACTCTAAGCTGAAAATCAATGCTATACCTAAGTTACTTTTTTTGCTCAAATAACAAGAGGAGAACAATTTTACATGACCAATCTATATTGAAAATTTGGAGACTAAGTAATGGAGATGTAAAAGCATTAAGGTTATAAAATGTGAAGTGCCACAATAGCAAGATGAGGTTTTTTTTTTTTTTTTTTTTTTTAAGAGAGGCAAGACTGTCAGAGGCAAAGCAACTCTTCCCTTTATCATTCTTCTAATACCACTGCAGACATCAATTCTAGGGAAGAGAAAGGACTTTTTAGCCCAATCAGGCCTTGTTTCTTCCACTGATTCCAGTGACAAGATCAGTTTATGACAATGGCAGAAATGCTTTTATGAGATCATTTGTTTGCTAAGAAAGGAGGAAGCAATCTCCAAATATCAGCTTTAACTTAGATAGTGGTAACAATAGTAGCAAAGATACAGCAGCATACTCTCCTTCATTGCTAAAAATACACGTGTATTCTCTCCTATTACAAGTACAGAGTGGATGAGACTGGAGCTTGTCACACTCCAGCATCCTCATAGTCGAAATGCCCTTCTTGTGCCATTCCTTACAGGCCAAAGCAGATTCTTCTGCAGTGAAAATCTCAAGTACTGCACTCAGTAGGTTTGTTCTACATGGCACTGGAAATCCACAGATTTAGTTTCTTCAGCTTACCAAAAAGTATTACTTGGAAATGCTGGCTTTTTGTTTCATTTTTATCTTCGTCCCTTCCAGTATTTTTAACTTCTTAGTACTATTGGTCCATATCTATGTTCTACAGAAACAAATATCTATTTTGTTTAGACACTGTATAAGACATACTTGAAGGGTAATTCCTAAATGAACCAGTGCAGTATGCACCTGGTGGAAATTTCACTTCTAAGAATAGGAGAGAAACTCTCATAATTCCCCTTTGTGGAATGCATGCTCTATGATAATTAGTCTCCTTGTTTTTATTGTTACTTGAAACAAAAATAGAAACAAGCCACATTGAAATGCAGCACTGAGAACTGCAAAAAAAAATCAGGCATCATTTTCCAAGCATTTGGATGTGCATCTTCTACTTCATTAATACCAGTGTCTTTCTATCATCAAAACAGAATATAATTTATGTTATACAATTAATTACAAAAAAACCCACACACATCATGTGCTCCAAACTCATGTGAGCCAGAAGACCTGAATTAAAACTAACTGCTTCTTAAAGCATTTTATTCAAAGCTATACAGTTTTTTTCCCTATAAAGATCTATCTTCCTATATAGATCTGCAATTTCATATCTGATATTTCCCATCTATTATCAACTGTATGCCCTTCAATAACAATCTAGCATTTTTTAGAGCTTTTTCTTAAAATATGTTAAAATGATACTTAACAGAAACACTGATAAAGGAAAGATGTTATCCAAAACTGAGTGCTACCAGAACTGGAATTAAACAGGACAATTGTACAGCAGCACCAAGCAGCACTAGGCCATGGTTTAGGGAAGGAAATGAGAAATAATGCATCTAACTGACACTACAAAAAGAATTTGGGGAAGCTGAATGTTATTACCTGAGACAGAATATGACTGCAGACTAGAAAACTAGGATTAGTACTACGCTAAAGTTATCATGGGATTTTTTTATTATTACAAAAAGTGTCAATCACTTTGCCTTTTTTCCTCAACTGCCCATATCCTTTAGTATTACACAGGAGCACAGAGTAATACTGAATCAGACAGAAAGGCATCCCACGTTCCATGGCCTGCAGTGCCCAGGTTTTTCCATATGCCCTCCCAGATGAATTTTGCTTCATTTATGACACCTGCTAACATTATCCTTTCAAACCTTAGTATCTTATCTTTAAAGCCTCCCTCTTAAAAAAAAGAAAAAAACCCAACAACATACACAGAACAAGATGAAACTGTACGAGTTCCCTTCTGTTACAGTTAAGATGACATAAGTCATAGAAAACATTTCTAAAATTACAATTCCTAAAGTCCAGAAAGCCTGATACAATCACAACCGTTAAATCAGACTTCAATTAGACAGTTAATCAGAGAACATCTGGACCTAACAGTCAGACTGAAAAAGGCCACATGTTAAATTCAGATAATCGCCTTCATTAGTTATATCAAGGGACCTATTACTAATATGACCACTCAGGCATGATCATCTCTGGTCAACTGCTTTTTCAAATGAGCTTCAAATCTGAGAAGTTGAAAGTATAGCTTTATTTAGCCTTTTTGAATTCATTTTCCAAAAGCCTTCATTACAGTGGGATACACTATTGTCATGTGTTTCATACTAGAAAACATAAATACGGAGTGAAGAGAGAATTTTGAACAAAAAAATAGGGAAACCTGTTCGTCTTAAATATCAGTGGAATTTTAATACCCATAAGCTGAAGCCAGGAGCTTGTTTTTTTAAGATGTTGCTTAAAAACTAGAACACCACAATCTTCATAAAATTGAATATATCCCTTTCACTCAACCATAAAAGAATTTCTAGTACTAAATATTCCAGATTTAGAGGCTTGAATTTTAGGTCACAAATCCACCCTCTCCAACTTTATATTTTTATAATTAAATATCTAATTATTATTTTCAGCCTGGTCTTCTATGGAGGCTTATCCATTCACTCTCTGTTCCTTTAATAACATTTGGACCCAAATGCTAAATTCAGTTCTATTTGGCAGAGGGGAAGGTTTCTCAAAATTACTCAGCTTTGACAATTGGCCTGCTGATGGCCCAGGAGCACACGCATCTCTTGAAACCACTCCTGGAGGTGGTGCTCCAGCATCAGGAGAAACAGGCAGTTGTGTTTGGTGCATTTGGCAGGTGAGACAACAACATACTGTTCAACAACAATACGTGCAATTCCAGGCCAGTCAGTTGGCTCCTCAGAACACTTACAGCTCTGCATTAAACAAAGTTCATAACGGCTCCTGCATAGCAGCAGAGGGAACAAAAATAGGAATAAGAACTGGAGCACGTGAATGTAGCATGATGTAAATTGGTGCTGAGAATATGGGAAAGCTAGCTTGAAGTACCAGAAGTAAAATATAGCGTTGAGCTCACACTGCAACTCTGCATAATTCAATTCAAAGTCAATCAGCCACAAGACAACTCCACTGAAAACCAAGCTTCATTAGTTCCAACGCTCACGGAAACACTTGTTGCATTTTAACTGAGTTTTGACTCTGGTGGATTTATTTCTGCTTTCCAACACTTCTCCAGCAGCACAAACAATAGTAGACCTGCCCCTTAAACTCACACCTTTTGTGCCAAATGCATAGACTAGTCTGGAGGCAAAACACGAGTCATCTTAATTTCTCTTTTCCATCAGTCCGTGTTTCAAAATATGGACTATTTTCTACAGTGACATGTGATCTGACTTCCTAGGGCCATTTTCTCACCTCCATTCATTTACTGCTGTATGCTGTACCGGAAAATAAATAAAGTAATAATCAACTCAGTTACCCTGGTCTAGATTTTACTTCAAAGCCAAAGGAATAAGTATTTCTCCCTCCTTTTATTTCAAGGAATTATTTTGTATGAATCTGCAAGTTACACATTGTAGAACAAGTGAAAAAAACATGCTTTAAAAAGTTATGGAAAGAAGTCYGTAATCTGTTGAATGTCACTGTGTATCCATTCCCCTTTTGAGCTTTGTCTTATTTGATAGCTGACACTGACAGCCAGATGTCCCAAAAGCAAACCATTTTATTTTCCTGCTAACTATGATGGGTTAAACAGAATAAGGAAATAACTGCACTTTTCTGACTATTTCAAGGCAGTCAGAAAATCTGAGTTTCCATATCTCTCAGCCCTAGGTGCTCTGGGCTACTGACTGCACAGGATAATCCAAGCTGATGTCAATCATTTACAAGCCGTAGGTGACACTAACTCATGTTGATGTCACTGAACATGCTTGGCAGCATTCCTGCTGTTGACAGTACAGTACTGTAGAGCTAAAACAAAGTCAAGAGGATCTTTTGTTGATAACATTAAGATACGACTTTCAGTTCATACATAGCCACCAAAGCACAGAGACTTGACACAGTTAAGCAGTGCAGACTCCTTGCCTGGTTTTAACACTTACAGAAATCCCCTGTTAAGTGAACTTCTGCAGCAAAGTACTGCTGATGTTGTGAGATAACCCCTGAGTCCCATGAGCGGTAGGGCTCGATCTGGGCTTGGGAGATGTAATATTCTGATAAAAAACGGCACTTCCTTTTCAAGCAGATAAGTGCGTGTGCTAACAGCACCACTGGAACCTCAGTGTGCGTCGAAGCGAGGGTTTGTCAGCCTCTCCTGTCTCACTCCAGCCTTTTAACCGCCCCCTTTCACACACCTAAATGCAGCAGCAATTAGCATCCATAAACCACAAATGTGGCTTCTATTTCTTTTTATTTCACAACCATGAAAGCTAGCTAACATTCATAACACTGAAAAAGTTGTCTGCCTCAACAGATGAGGGAATTAAGACATAATTAAACACTTGTACTTGACTGTGACTCCCATGGGAAAGAATGTATTTTTTTAATTTAATTTTTAAATTAAGGACTCTTCAAATTTGGCCACTCAAGGTTGCAGTAGTGGGTGTGCATAAAGCAGCAAGGGAAATCGAAATCCTTCCCCGGGTATCTGTCTCATTACTTGTCTCTTTTCTGACTAGATACAGGAAACATCATGGGAACAGTGTATCTTTATGGTTGTACACAGGCATACACCATGTGCACCACAGCATGCAGCTTAATTCCCTTGGGGCAAAAGAAGGTTTTCRCTTTTTTATTCTCCATCAAGCTTTTAATTAATATATTACTATAGTCTAACTGTTTGCCCTATACTTAGCAATCATCATAGTTGAAGCCCTTTCAGAAGGGGCGTATGATATGACAGGTTGAATTGCGTTCATTGAAAGGAATCTTACTCTATGGGTTATGACAGAGACAGAACGAACAAAACAGTCAGCCAGTGTGTTTGCATGTGCATGGAGAAGTACAAATTTGAAATTGTTAGCTGCAAAAGTGCATTTTTCACCAAAAGAGCACCAGTCCTAATGACATTTTGATGCTATACACTAGTTTATTTACTACCTTTAGGAAATTTCTATAGCCTTTTGATAGGATTGCAGTATCCCTTTCTGCAGACCTAACATAAAAGACTCCACCAAACTAGAGTTAGACAGCATCTAGATTTGACCAGTCTCCATCTTCTGTTCAAAGTCTCAGAGCAAGTTCCCAGGATGTATTCAGTGACCCCCATTAATAATGCAAGAGCCACAAAACAACAGTATAGCTAAGGATCTAGATGATTACCACTGAGTATGAATGCTTAACCATGAAACATGGAAAAAAACTCAGACATAATCATATTGATGAAAAATACTGTTACAAACATATATTAAGGCGAGGGAAAGCAGACTATCAATTGCTCGATCTCACTATTCAGACAGTGGCCTCATGCTCTTATGATGGCCCTCAGTAGACGGAGCAACCCTTGTGGGCATGGATCATGCATGGCTTCAGGGTAAAAAAGGAGAATTTGCTGTGTAGTATGCTATCATCAACGATGAACTGTGAAAGTACAGATAATGAAGTGGAATTGTTCACTCACAAAAGGAAGGGATTGTGGATACTATGATTAATGAGAACTACATATAAACTTTTCTGTTTGTTTCTTTCTCTCTTCAAATTTAATATATAATGAGCATATTAGTGGATCACAGCAAGATATACACAAATTTATGAAATGGTTCATCTGGCAAAGTACCAAATATCAGAATTTTTTTTAACAGCTACACTTTTCAGGTGTAGGCAGAAGGCAATTAGCTTCCAAATAGCCTTCATTGATACCAATATTTCTATTCTGTGATTCTGGAGAATGCTATATATTCACTTTACGAGGGTTAGTTTGCTTTTTAGGGCAAGCAAAATGGAATTCATCTGCCCAAGTTAAGATTCTACAACGCAGACATCTACACTGAGCTACTCTCCACTGACAATAGAAGGAGTCCTCATAAGAAGCAGCCTCTTTGGGGACGCAAGACAGTTCATCCTAAGCCAGGCACCCAAATGAGTGCACACCGTTTCTCTCCACTGACTGTCAAGGAAGGCCGGATACTAGTCCAGTTATAGACAGCAGCGCTGTATGTACCTAAGTGAGATGAATTTAACCCTTAGCATGATCTCTTTCGCTAGTGCACTTTCTTCAGCTTTTGTATCATTTTGTGCTTTGTTAAATAGATAAAAGTTTTATTTTTAATAATTCAGAAGTTCAGAATTTGAATATTTTGTTTTAATCCAAAATTAAATAACATTTATGTTATGGGAACAAACAAGGCTAGCTGGGTGACCAAAACAGAGACAATCCTTTAGTGATTTACTTGATTTATGTGATATGTAAACCCTACCTCAGAAAACTACTAACCAAAGCCACAGACATAATTTGCCTTGACACTAGTATATTTCCATGGACATGCTGTACTTGAGAGGCAACATGAAACTGGTAAAACCATGCATGTCTTTTCCTCAGTATATATACCACATCCTCTACCAGGCAGCATTTTTCACTGTTTGTGGTTGAGAACTGGCTTAAATGAACACACTCAGCTCACTGGCAGGAATGTTTATTAATGCTGTGATTGCAGTTTATGAGCTTCTACCTCAAGGAAGAAATTCAAGGCCTCTAGCTCTGCATATCTGCAATTTCCCTATATGAACTCTGGACGCCAAGTCCTGTAAGGCTGCTGAGAGTGCAGGATCTGCTTCTTTTATCTATTCACTTAAGAGGTCCTAACAATTTTTAAAGATGAACAGAAAGATACATTCATGTAGGTTCTCTTTTAAAATAAAGGTACTACATATTGTTTTAATGTTTTACTTACATCTTTATCTTCCTTAAGAGATGAATAGAAAGTGTTTACTCTTTGAATTAAACCATAAACATGGAGAGCTGACCAACCTTTTCTTCCCCCATAGTTTGAAGTAGGGGATTACCTCTACATTTTTAATTGTACAAGGCTGAGTTGTTCTATGAATTTGAAATAACCTGTCCTGTCTTTCCAAGAAAAAAGAAATTTGTCTGATTATTTTTAGATGTCAGAGTAGCTTAATAATAGTGATAAACAAGTGCTGTCCTAACACATGCATTTGTCATAGGCAAACTACTTTTTTCTCCAACAAAAGTTTTAGTGAATTAGTTTCAGTAATAAGATTACTTTGGGGAGAACGAGTCCATATGCAGTTCACTACCCACATATCAGATAAATTGGTTTATTCCACATCTCTCTATCTGAAGCTTTTTCATACCTCCAAACATTATATTCATGATGACATAAAAAAATACTTTCTCCTCCCTATTGTGATCCAATAGGCAAATAGTATGTTAAAAACTCTAAGGGGAAGAAACACTTTTCTTAAAGAGTCTGTATGCTATGACGCACATTAGAAGAGCTCATCATACATGCACACTTTTTTAATCCATATTTCATAGATCCGTTATAAATGACCTTTATCCAATGCATGTGAGGTTTCCTGATTAAAAAATAGCTGCTCCTCTCTATGTTATCAAGGAACAAATGTTAAAGTGTTCTAAACTGTAATCATATCTTTACTCCTTTCACAGGCATGCAGGTAAAAGAGAGCCATGATCCAGAATAAACTTTTTGATCATTATCATAGCATAATCAGATGAGCAAAAGAAGACAAAACATAACTATTAATTTTCATCATTCAATCCCCACTTTACCTGCTGCTTCTTCGTTAGACTCATTGCGTTCCTTCATCTCCTCCACATTATCCATACTTTCCATTTCCTGGGATTTGTTCAAATTACAGTCTTTCAAAACCTCCTGTCCTTCTGAAAAAATGGAATTGTAGAAAACAAGAATTAACGATTTATGCTCCAASAACATTTCTAGGCAATTACCTCAAAGTATCTGCAAACTCCCGATATTGTTCACAATGCTCATAACAATCTTTCTATAAATGCATTAGATTTCAACTTGCTTAGATCTCCAAAAAGTGTATAAAAGCCCTTACACAGAGTACACATCTTTAAATAACTCTTCAGCTTTTGCTTACATTTAACTATTCTGGAGATTGTTCTAACTGAGAACAAAACAGGAATAAATTAAGTATACGTAACTATATGTTTTATTCATTCCAATAACTGCTGATAACAAGTAAGCAAGCAAGCTCTTCAAAGCATGGAAAAGGAATCACAACTTTGTTCATTTGGGGCAAAATGTTAATTGCTCTGGCCCCAGTCCAAGAACCTGCTGAAGCACGTGTTTAATTTGAAGCCTCCTTGAACACAACTGGACTTTTAGGCTTATTTCACGCATGTGTTCTTAAACATCAACATTATCAGAAAGTTTTCTACTCATCACTGCGGCAGCAGCATGTCCCAGTATTCCAAGCCTCTTATCTGAAGGAAAACCGTACTTGCAGATATAATAAAATTTGAGTGGAATTTTTCAACCAAAATTTCTTTCATAAAAATATTATACTGATCAACTCAACATTTTGCATATTCCTGTAAGTTTCAGCTATTGTTTAAAAAAAATAAAACTGACAATGTTTTCTCCAAACAATCCTGTAAACTTTTAAAATTCAAAGCAACATTTAAAGTTGTTTTAGTTTTATGAACACTTGGATAGTAAAATAAACATTTCTTCTCAAGCTAAATATTACATTGAATCTGAAAAAAGCTTTTATTTCCGATTAGCTAAAAAGTAAAACACTGTCCAGCTCACACAAAAGTCTGTTTTCAGCTTTTCAAAAATGCATTTAAGCAAAAGAATCAGTTATTCTTGCATCCCTAACAAATCTTACATCTTTATTCTGAAAACATTCCTTTCCTACTATACAGTCTTTTTTTCTTTAGTATTGTTTTTCAATCTTATACTGAACTTGCATTCTTTTATTTCAATTCTGGAATATACTTTTTTCCTTTAATGTCCATCTTCATGTTTATGACTTATTCAGTTTCCTGGGAGTCTGAACAAGCTGCAATTCCTGTATTTTCCTCCATTTAAAATTATTATTTTCAGGAGAGGATGAAAAAATCAGAACTTGAAAAACATAGTACCTGCAGCCATTGGCTGTTCCTGAGAATTACTTAGGTCCATACCTGCCTGTGAATCTGCAAAAGACAGAAAAGTAGTCTGAATTGCTTAACATTTAAAACCATTCATGATATAACAGTATTCCAATCTTATATATTCCTGTTTTCCTGACATCAAGCAAAATTGAAAGAGCAAAATTCTAAAATACCTACTAAACAATTGTTACTTAATTGTACAACTTCTTTATATCTTGAGCATTGTCATGTGTCCAAAAAAAGGAACCAACGTTATTTTCTAACTTCTGAAAATTAGAGAACAAAATAACTTACATTTTCTATTTAACACCTCATCTTCCACCCTGTAAGCACAGCATAGTGATAGAAAATCTATATGATGTGAATTTCTATAGAGCATAAAGTACAAGATATTTCTAAATTCCTTTTTTATTTAATTCCAAAATTTAATTCCAAATTCCAAAGACCCTATTGCCTTTACTAAAGCTACCTGATTTTAAGGGGAATGCAAATCTAATTTCCATTTAGAAGTTCTGATAGTGATCATACAGTGAGAATTAAAAAAAACGTGTAGAGGACTGCATAAGTGGCCTTGTTTTCAAAAGCGCTGAGTGTTCAGTAGATCTCTTAGGTCAACATAAGCTGCAGGCATTTACGTCTCCCGCTCCACTGCCTAAATTTAGGCAGTGTCAAATCTAATGGAGGTACAGATCTGGCCTGTCCAGATAAGTCTTTACTTGATGTCTTGCTGTCATGAGATTTCATTGAGGGCAGGGTTAATTTTCTTAACAGTGTCACAGCTACCTGCTTCCTTCTCCCCTCCCCCCTTTTTTTTTAATTTAACATATCAGAAAATCTGTTATCATCTTTGTGCATAAATAATAACTCCAGAACTCAAACTCATTCCCGACAGTTACATAACAGAAATACACATACAGTGGCCATGAGGTGTTAACCACTAGTGACATTTACCCCATAATTATCTATCTTTACCACCACTTCATATGGAACATTTTTGTGGTCTCTGCAACATCAAAATATAAAGCTCTATTAACTATAAAGTAAAAAAGCCTAGTATCAGATGAGGCTACCCCAAAAATTGTGCATGAATAGAACTTGGGCTGATCCAACAAAATAAAAGCAAGCTCAGAAAAGAAAAAAGCAACAGATCTGTCCAACAAAGCTTTTTAAATGTCTGGTTTTATAGTCTCCAAAATGTAAGTGTTCATCTTCTATTTTTCAATAATGGGGCTAAGAGTTACATTATGTATGTAGTTCCCATTACTCTTAACTAGCTATTAGCAATGAGCAGCAAGAAAAAAAAAATGCATTTAAGGATGGGCTTATTAATGATTCAAGCCATCCAGCAGTGGTCTAAACTCTTCAGGGTATAACTCCTGACTACAGAGGAGTTGTTAAGCTATCATTAGCGCTTAGGAAGTGTATCCTAAAATTAAATCAGGGTTCCTATCCTTTCACACACATTTAGCATGAATGAAGTTTTGCATTATGTCTCTTTTATTAGAACTAAGCATGTCACATTAACTTGTGTCATAAACGGAGCCATGGAGTTAAACAACAAAAGTGTTCAAATATTTACTAAGTCTGTATTTAAAAGAAAAACAACAACAACAACACCACCACACTCCATGGTTATGGCTTTGAATTTGTCTTTGTTTCATTTTATCATACTGGGAAAAATGAGGTACAAAGAAGCAAATGGACCAATTTATACTACAAATACTGACGGGAAAACACCAGTCAGTATACGGTAAATGAGCAAAAATCTCCTTAGCACTGATTTTATTTTACATCAATAAATAGATATTAAAATTACACAAATCCTTGTGATTACACAAATGATTAATCTTTGGGCAAGAGAATCCAATATTCCTTATTCTGAAATACTTGAACTCCATTTTAATTACATGCAAAAGTTTTGAGCAGGAGCCCCATTTGACTGATAAAGGACTGTTAACTAGTCAAAGCTCCAGGACTTAGTAAAAAGGATGCATTCCACATGCTTGCAGGTGTGGTTTCATAATTCCACCACAATTCTGTGCTTCCAAGGGTTGTCAGGAGGTCTTGAAAAGAAAAATTAAAGTCCCACGGAAGCTGTTTTAATTAAGATAAATTTGCATCTATTTCTGTATCAATATGCTGTTTTAGAAACTATTGCATTCAAACCAGGACCTCTCCCTAGCAAGTCATTCCATTACAGATGCATACATTGCTATAGCTTATTCAGTAAATTGTATCAGCACAAGCTACTGTATTTTAGGACTCAAAGCAACACCATTGCTAGTCAGTAACCTGTTCTTTCACAAGCACCTCTTTGAACTATAACTGCAGCATAACTGCTATAGAACAGTACTGCACGAACCATGCAATGCCATAACAGGACTTGCTTAGCCAGTTCTCAGACACAGATCTTTCTAATGTAGAGCTTGTCTCTGTGTATTTATTTAGATTTTGTTGAGCATTACAAATTCCTGTCCACGATGAGCTTCTGGGCAGTACAAACCCTCTAAAAAGACAAGAATAATGACATAATGTGCAACATTTCTCCATTGACAAACATCCCAGTCTTCACATCACTTTTAAACACATAATATCCACTCATCTGTACCTGCTTTCTTTACGGTATTAGCCTTCTTTCAAAGAAGCTTCTTACAACCTTAGTGGTCTCTTAGTATTTAACCTCAGGTCTCTTTTCTTAGTAAAGTATTTTAAGCCAAAACCTTCTCCGTGTCACGTAAATGTGTTAGAAGGAGAAAGTCTGGGAAGTTTCCATCCCCAATTCTATACAAATAAGATCATATCTTTACCTAATGTTCAGAAAAGCACAAACAGGGAAATCACTTACATAATACGTTAGTCTTTCCAAACTTCAAAGAGATCCACTGACTAGGGTGCATGGAAAGAATCTACTTGTCTCGTGTATATTGCAGCTGACGCACAATGGTCATTTACAAAGCAGAAGTAAAATTCATATGCTTTGAAACCTATCCTTAACCATCCTGCGCTCTACACCAATAGCCAAAGTGAGCAAAAATATTCAAATAGCTTATTAAAGTAGTGTTATGGCATTTAATACCTAATTGTATTAATGTTTTATTCCGGCATTTGATCAGTTAATAGAAGCCACAAAACTATCTAACTGCATTTTCACCAAAAAAAGGGCATTTTTCAAATAAACTATACCACTAATATCCTTCTAATATCAATACAGTAGATGGCAGTGGAGCAAGAGGCAAAACTTGAATTATTATGGTCTTACCTGTTTGCCTCCAAAGCAAAAATCAGAACATTGCTATTGTATTACCAGCCGTATTTTTTCAATCCAACAGCATTCCAAAGGTCAAATCTTTTCAAATTCCATTCACAATTAGCCCTGCTATCACTGTATGTAGAGCAAATAAGCTAGTTTCCTTGTCTTCACATGGTCTTAAGTCAAAATAAAAATACAATAATCTGGGCCTCTGCCCTACAGTCAGACTCCCACAGCCTTATCACTAAATCCCCCCAGCAGAACCAATGTCTTTGTTATGTGCACTGGCCAACCTCTCTTGCCCTGGCACATTTTTCACCTTCAAACCATGTTATACTCTTAACAAGAGAAAGCCTATCTAGTTTTCTGACTCAATGGCCTTCTTCAGCATTTACAGTCTCAATAGCTTTCTGAAGAAAGTAGCCAAGCCTGCTTCATCTTTTATGAAATAAAGATTTTTTTTTAAAACCTTTCAGACTATATCATTGTTCCTAATAATATTTTTCTCATAATCTCAGAGAACTGTTATTAGTTTTTGTTATTTCATTTTAAAGCATTCTTGTTTCTATTACTATTCAGTTTCCTTTAAATGACTGAAATATTTCAAGTTTCAGAGCAGTTTATCATATAAAAAAAGSAGAATAAACTGTTTCCTGCTTTTTCCATTCTAGCTCATTCTGAAATGCAAGATGCATTTTGAAAAAGGCTTGAAAATTCTAAGTATAGCAATATTCAGATGTTCTTTCAGCCAATATATTTCTCAGAAATAAACACTTCATGCTTTTAGTAATAGGGCCTCTAATACTCCACTACTCTTATGTACCACATATCATCTTAAATGGTATAGGCATTTTAAGTGCACACACCATTTGGGGAAGAAATGCTGATCAGCAATATGTAACTAAGGGTAACATTTTGATTTTCACTATAACAAAATGGCATAATCTATTATAGCTTATGTTGTAGGATATGTTCAACAAAAAAAAAAAGTGGAATATCTTTTAGTAACTCAACATATTCACGCCAGTATAAAAAGTGGAAATGATAGCATATGGTCAGATTCCTGTGATCTTTGGCAAAATAAACTAGCCATGCAGAGATGGGATCAAGTAAAGATTGCACATTCTGGCTTGCTGGACCCAGTTCTCAAACACCTACTCTTGCAAGTACCCACTACCCAATCAGTAACCTGCAACTCCTCACGCTGAACACAGTGAAAAATCAAGGAAAGAAATCTTGCTCCTTTTTCTCAATGGCAAATTTCCCCTTTACTTCAGTGGAACTACGATTTTATGCAAGACCTATGAAAACAGGGACATATGGCAGTTACTGTATCCAGAGATGATACAGTGTAACACCACCTTTTACATAACTTCAACCCCAAACATAACAAGCTTTATTACACTTCAGACACATTAACTGCACTTTATAAGCCCCACATGCAACACTAAAACTTGAAGAATAATTTCCATGTTAACTTGAAGCGCACAAGAAATAGGAAGACAAAAGGGTGATTTTTTAAAAATAATTAGTTAGAATAGCAGAAACATGCCCATTTTCTCAGAGACTAAGGTTACTGACACACCTAAAGAGCTTTCATCTCCCACAAAAGATGTACATGGGTCCTGACTTGATCGACCAAGAAAATTTAATTGCATTTTTAAGTGCCAAACTGCTACCAGACCCATTATTTCAGAACATTCTTTACAGCTCTCAAGCTGTGATACTCTGAATTGAGTCAGATTGTATTTAAATAATTACTTTTATAGAAACAAACATTTTAAAATCCTTTAGCAAAGAGATGACTTTTTTAAAAAACAAGCAATTGAATCTAGCTTAAAATAAAAAAAACACTTCAAGTTAGTGAGACAAGCCAGAATCTAAACTCGAGCCTTTAAAATGATTTAAAATAGTATAGTAAGAATAGCCACCTCTGAAATAATAAATGAGTGCCACTCCGCGAAGCTTTTTATCAGGTTTGTTAAAAGTTACAGTAATTTTGCCTTTCTTCAAAAGCTAATTATCCTGTAGCCCAAGATTAACTTGCAACACGCTTTTTACTGGCTCTGAAAGTTGCATGCAGTTTCTACTTGCAAAAGAAACCAACACGCCCTTTAATTCGTTAAAATCTAGAATACGAACAGTAGATAAAGCAGGCTCTAAACCAGACTTCATCATACATGTTGTGATGTTTCTGAAATTAAACACAGACAAAAAAAAAAGCCTCGTTCGTTTCCTGTTTAATTGCAACACGCAATTAGATTTCTCCTCCAGAAGCTGCAATCTGTTTGCAAAAAGCGTTGAAGAAGGAGCAGATTGGGACCAAAGGCGAGGTCGAGCGCGGTGCAGACGCTACAAGCGCACCGAGGAGGGTCAGCGGGGAGGAGCGGGGGCTCCGCGAGCGGCAGCTCCTTCCCCCCCGGAGAAGCAGCGGGGTCGTTTCTCACCTTCCATGCTCCGGCTGCGGCTCCCGGCTCCACGTGCCCGCCCGGGCTCGGGGACTGTCAGTGCGGGCGGCGGGAGCTCCCCGGCCTCGCCTCCCGCCCGCCACGGGCACCGTGACATCCGGCCCCGCGCGGCGCCGGCGCTCGGCGGGCGGAGAGCGGCGCCGGGCGGCGGAGAGCGGCGCCGCCGCCGCCGCCGCCGGGCCCCCGCGGCCGCGCTCCGGGAGCCCTTCCTCGGCGGAGCTCGCCATGGCCGAGCGGGGGCTTGTCGGTGGGCTCGGCCGGCAGCGCTTCGCCTCGCACACACGCACGGGCTGCGCGGCACCCCCGGGAGGGAAGGCGGTAGGGGAACCGGTGGCGGAGGGCGAAGCGCGCGTTTTTGCGGGGCGAGGAAAGCGCAGCCATCTCGTAAGTAGTGCAAATATCCTCAGGTGTTGAAGAACGCCTTCAGAACATGAGCTTTGCACTGGTCCAGGCGTGGCATTCCCCTCTAGCACCTGCGTGCCAAAGCCCCGGGTGCCCTACCTGTAGCCAAGACACCTCCAGCAGAAATCCCGAGCTGGTATCAGTGCACAGCGCTGAAAAACAGTGCAGGCAGAAGGTGAATGTCGGGGAGGGAGAGCAGGGCATACACCTATGCACAAAACACTGAAGGACCAAAAAAAAAAGAAAAAAAAATTTGAAACCCTGCTCTTTGGAAAAAACATCCCCAACAAGCTTCACAGGCCTCATCATCGGAAATGGCTTCATGACATGCCCTCATAAAGAAGCCCCATAATAGGTCCCCAAAGAGGCACGACCAGGACTAGGGACCAGGTAGACTGCACAGGGAGAAATCCTGAAATATGAGGGTGACACTTCTTTAGGGGCTGCATCAGCAAGAGAGAGAGGGATGCAGTTTTGAGTGCCCAGACTCTCAGAGCTGTAACACACTGAGGCTTCTACGAAGAACCAAAAATACATAGTGTCAGGCTGTTCTGTGTCTCAGCACTGCCAGGTGTGTCCTATTTGTTGGGGCTGAGTTTCCTTCACTGCCGCAGGAGTGGGAATCAAACAGCAGTTCTTTAAAGGGCTGCCTGGACAGCCTCACAAGGATTTCCCCCCCTCCCCCCATGTGGTTCAGACACACTCTCACGTTCATTGCCAAGGAAGTCGGAGGATCCCATAGATTCCCAGGTGCATGTTCCAGGTGAACAGTTGTCTCCACCACACGTCTCCACTTGCATATGTATCAGACAAGAAGAGTGTCCTCCACTTCCTCCAGTTTCCCTGAGCACTCTCATGCGGGAAGCCATTTGACAAGCCCCTCCATGAAGGGGTTGCCGGTGACATAAGTGGATCCATAACACAGTGCAGAAGCGCAGTCAAAGATATTGCTTAACATTTTAGGGAGTTTTTCATCTTCAAAGTCCATAACAGGCGCTAATACCCAAAACATTGCTTGAAAGCCATGTACGACGACTTAGTTCAGGTCATTCAAAGGACAACAGCTAGTCATATAAAGAGTTTAACAGGGTGACACACCTATTTTGTGTTGGCAGACTTTTTTTTTTTTATATATATACAATATAGAGCACAGTAGTTTAAGACTTTATTTGAATTTGTGTGGCAATAGCATGCTATGATGCCCACACACATGAAAGAACAAGGTCTTTTCTATATACTTAATTTCCTTTGTGTGTAATTTGTCCTGGTTCTGTTTACACATCATTTAAATACGATAACGTAGTCTCACAACTGTTATACGAATGCTGCTTTCTTTGCATTATTCTTTCATAAATGACACTGTTTGGACTGTACATTAAAATTAGATGACTGAGATAACATTAGGTTTTATTTTAATCTTATAAAGTTAGCTGTTTTTCTTAAACAAAATAGCTTTGCTATATAGAAGAAAATCAATTTACAAAATTGTTTAATAAATTCAAGCAAAGATGAATTTCACTAGAAAAAGATTTTGGAGCTTGTTAAATGATCATTTCTGCACATCTAATAAAAGTCTGGAAAGAAGCTCTGTCTGCCCTAGGAAGTTTGAGGTGTACCAGCCCAATGCAGTCTTTAATTTATATGGTAGCTAAGAAATAGTCTTTTTTTTTTTTTTAAACCAAAGCCCAGAGATATTTACCAAGAAAAGGCCTAAAAAGATTCTTGTTGGCCTAGATACCAAATCAGCACAAATCAGCAGAGAACATCAGCACAGAACAGTCAGTACCTGGTATGCTTTGACATCAACATGTATTTTGTGCCTCCAGCTTCAGACTCTGATGAGCCAAAGACACACAGAGGGGGAAGGGGGAAAAGAAAAAAAAAATCAAAACCAAAATACTTCATATGAAAGGCTCACTGATGGTTTTCATTATGACTTTAGTCAGGTGTACTTCTGGACCCTTAGAGTTATTTCTGCATCTATTTGTTACAGTTTTCTACTTAATTCATCATATTGGGTTTGGGTTTTTTGGTTTTTTTTTTTTTGACTTGCAACTCATTTATAGTTTTTAAACTTGCCCCAAAACATTCATTTCTCAGAAGATCGATGGAGATTTAATGTATATTGTTCTTTGAATACGTACATTTCCACAAAGGGGTCCTACAGAAATCGGCAAGAACACTCATGCAGCTGCAAAATCTAGATGTTAATAAAATGGGAAATTAAATATTGATCTTACCTGATCATTTGGAAGACACAGAACTGAATGGTGTGAATGCCCATTATCATGGCTCTGGTGTGTGATAACTAGACAACAAGGAGACATGATTCTCATACTTACTTTCTGTGCCATCTCAAAGACTGCTCCTTAAGTTGGTGCTTTTCCATCACATCTAAAAAGATTCTGTGAATGCAATGTTAAAAAAAAAAAGACATTCAGGATAAACAAGCCCAGTTCTCTGCTATTCTGGACAATCCTGTATTTCCCCTTCCTGAACTAGTCATGTCTTTTAAGTAAGGAGAAGGTTTCTTGCTCTCATTAAACTACTGGAAGCTCTGGAGCCTACTGCCTTGATGATTAGAAACCTTCTGTTTTCCAGCCCACAATTATTCATAGCCATTTGTTCTTATAGCCAGATTTGTCCTCTAATTTAAATGGTTATTTTCCCTCACATATTTACCACCATATAATTACAGAATTGATCATGTCTTCTCTCTGCTTTTATTTTAGAGACAGAAATAAAAAGAGCATGAATTGGTTAGCCTATCAAAATTGGCACTGCATTCATAGCAGCCTTCCTTTGCATTGTCCCTGCTTTAGATCACTCAACTTAGAGACAAAGCTTGTGCTTTACATTCCAGATAATGCCTTTCCAGAGCCTTGTACAGTGTCATTCATATGACCCTGTACTACTGGAAATCTCTGCATAATACCTAGGATAAAATATTTGCCTTTTTCATGATCAAATCTCTAGTCACACCAGGATCAACAAGTTTACCATAGATTTTTTTTTCTCTTCTATCATTTTCAACCAATAGGGCTTCTAGTCGCTGGTAAAAATACCTGGTAATTCATAAATACACGACTTCACATTTTGCCCTATTAACCCTCTCCCCCCCCCCACTTCTATTACTCTATTCTTTCAGCTAGCCACTTTTTGTCTGAGGTTCACAAATCTATAGTGACAATTTAACAGCCTGTGACTTAGAAATATCATACACTTTGAAAGGATTGAGTCATTTGACTAACAACACAGACCTGAAGCCTGAGTACACAGAGATCCAAAACTGCAGACAAAGCTTCATAGTAAAGATACTATTTTACAACAGTTAACAAGTTGGATAATGAAGGGCTGTGTAGGACAGTTAAATTACAGTAGGGTATAAACATCCTTTGGAACAGAGGATGTTCAGATTGAGATATGACTAGTTTATAGCAGACACGTTAAGAACTGAATCATTTTGCCTACATGGCATAAGCGTAAAATGTTAACTTTGAGTAAAACTGAAAACACTCAACACAGGGGAATGCTGGACCTTCTTGAGGTGGTCCTAATTACAAGCTRTTCAACAACTCAAGGATATTAAAAATGAGAACTCTGACATATTTCTTACACCTTAACCAGCCAGTTGAGACATAGTATCTTGGTCTAATGAAGAGTGAAGTGYGGGACACGGCTCCCCTACAAAGAGAGAGAAGTGAAATAATGAGGCAGTGCACCCATCCAGTAGGGCAAGGAGTTATGAATGACATAAAATGAGAGGGTGACTAGTTTAAAATACCAACAGGCTTGAGTAAAACTGTTTTCTACCTGAGTATTTTCCTTCAATAATTTAGTGTCTTTGAGACCTTCTTTTTTATACTTATTTTTTGTATGCCTTATTAAAGAAAATCCATACCTTAAATTCATAACTTCATTTCATAACTTTTACATGGAAGCATTGAATTATAACTTTTACTGCTATGTATAAAAATAACTATAATTCCCACATCAGCTGAGTCCATATTTGCTAATGCAAATACTATTAAATCATTTTTGGACACTGGCACGATCTGAGGCTATAATGTAAATACGATGTAGCTAATTACCAAAGGCTTGACCACAGTTTCTGATCTCGAGCATCTCACAATTTCCACTGTTGGTCAAATATAAGTACCTTTAACACCRTGTTCATGTATGTTTTCTATATGCTATTGTAACGCAAATTCTAGAAGCACAATATTTCTGCTTTCAGGAGTTTAAAATTTGTAAGCAAGTCTTCCAAAACATGCAACTGGCTTAGAAACCACGAAGTACTTGAATAAATGCAGCATTCTGTTCTGTTTTTGAGCCAACAGGATATGCCCAGGTCTTATTTTCAATCTTTTTTCACAGCAAGCGGTAGGAATGTTTTTTTGTTTTTAAGCTGAAAGTAGATCTCCCATAACAACCTGCTCCAGCAACCAGCACTTTAAGAATATGCTGGCGTGCAAAGCTTGCAGTTACCTTGTCAAAGTTAGCAGTATTCACAGCGTGGAGACACCAGCCAGGACGTCACTGTGGTTATAGGGCAGTTTCTGTGTGTSTGTGGAGCGGAGACGCAGGCCACAGCCAATACCTGCACCTATTACCCCCCCACACCCATAGTTTCCAGCTGTGTGGGCTAGGAAAGGAAACAGCACTTCTGAGCGCTTGCACACAAAAATAGATTTCACTGCACGCTCTGGAAGAGCGACGTGGAAGTTTTCCTACCGTGGGGCAGCTGCACAGCTGCGCGGGACCCCCGGGAGGGCGGCTGGCACCCACGAAGCGGGGCCGCCCTTCGCCAGCTGAGCACCCTGGAGGCCTGTGGGGTGCGAAGCAAAAACAAAAAACAAAATTAAAAAAAGAATAATTAAAAAAAAAAGCGGGGAGAGGGTGTGGGTGGGGTGGGTGGAAAAGGAAAGCGGCGTCGGGGGGAGCCGGGGACCCCCGAAGCGCTTCGGTTTCCTACGAGGAGGAAACCCCCGCGTCGCCGGCGGCTGCGTGCGCCCCGTCAGGAAAGGGCGGGAAGGCGGAGGGCGCGCGGAAAGGGCGGGAAGG
>NW_020450019.1:869994-888529 GCF_003343035.1 Apteryx rowi
GGGAAGGAGGGAGGGAGGCGGAGGGAGGGGGGGGCAGGCGGCTCCTCGGCCCTCTCGCCATGCCCGAGCCGCTGCGCTTCCCCGCCTGGGGCCTCCTAGGGATGGCGGTGGTGGTAGCGCCTGCCTTGGCGCAAGGTAAGGCGGGAGGGAGCGGGGGGGAAGAAACCCCTTTTGGGCAGGAAAGTGCGGATCCCGGCAGTGCAGCTTCCCCCCCCCCCCCCGACGTCGCCCCCGTGGTCAGAAGGGGCCATCGTGTGAGAAAAGCCTCAGCAGTCAGCGCGGAGACACCGGCGTGGTGATTTTCACACCTCTGGGGCTCCCTTGACACAAAGCCGCCTTCTCAGACAACTCCCCACCCCTTCCCCAAGGCAAAATCCGGCTTTTAGCCCCTCGCAGGCTTCAAAACCTGCTTTCTCCGTGATGGCCACGCTGCACCCGCTGTGCTCCTCAGGGATCTCCTCAGGAGCCCTCGTGAAGCCCCTTGCCTTGCTGGTTAGCTTTTGCAGCGATTTTTTCCCCACTTTTTGGGAAGGAGGAAGGCTCAGCTGATTTGCAAGCTGCTATATTCAAGCTAGGTTTGCAACCCTGGCACTAAAGCAGCTAAAACCGATAAGTCAGCAACACATGGGAGCCCTCTTTTTAAGAAAAGGGGAAGGAGTGTAAGACAGGAGAAGGAAGCTTCCTACAACAAAATTGGTGGGCTAACAATTTATGTGCTTAGATTTCTCTTTGTAATTTCGTAAGTCCTTTTCTCTACAGTGAGAGCTGTAACTGAGAAAGAATATTCTGCTGATATATTTAAAAAGAATCATATTTATGGCAACATCAAACAAGAAGGTAAACTTGCTTTTTTATATTTTAGTCTTACTAGACTTTTTAAATGGAGTTTAAGTACAGTGATAATGCACATAAACAATGCTACATGTGGAACTGACACAAGATCTGTTATACCAGACCTTTTTAGTCATAATTATGTACAAGTATGTATGTGGTCAGCTAGAAAAGCATCTCAAATTAAGTGGGTAAACATGTAATTTTCCTATTTTATTCCAGTTTTTCCTTCCAACTGGTTTGTCAGCATAACTGAATTAGTAAACTTCTTGTGGAAAAGTTATATTATCATGTTTCATCTGCCTGTTAAAGTTATATGAATACATTTAGGTGAGCAAATTGAGTTTTTCACGTGATGTTAAATACCTCATAATAGAAATATTGAATCCTAAATTGTTAATCTCTTTCAAGAATTATAAACCTAGGAGTAGCAATGGGCAATTTATGCCATTTATAAGTAGTGTCATTATAATGGCAATTCTTAATACAACCTAGTTTAGCTAAATGTGGTGCTGGAGACTCCAGAATATGATTCTAATGGTAATTGAGGTTATGGTTTTAGAAATGCATTTCTCCTCTGGTGCCACTTCAAGCACTTGTGAGCATTTAATATCAGAACAAGGGCTGTCCAGCCAGCAGCTCCACTGCAGACTCAAAGTCTAGTATCTGCCGTCTTGAAACTCGATCTGTGTGAGACCAAATGTTCTTCTACACATAGTCAGCACCAGCCACATCGTGGACAGTTCCTTAAGAGTAGTAGTGGCATTATATTAATCTTTTATCTGTATTCGCTAAATTCATTTTCCATGTTGGGGCTTTAAAAGTATGAAAGTAAATGTATCTTTGAAACAGGTATTTTTTAAATTTCATTCAAGATAAACATGTCAGGTCATTTACCTTATTCTCTTGTGTTGCAGTTAATGTGTATGTTAAAATATTTACAAGTAGCCCATTTCTAGTATGTATGGATTTAGCCCTTTCTCAAGAAGAAGTTATAGATCCCAACTATTTGTGGATTGGTCCAGATGGAAAAAAATTAGAAGGTTAGTTACTTTGTCCTGACTACAACTTATTTTCACTCTTCCTACCTTAGCCATTTTTTCCAGTCACTCATATGACGTTTTTACAGTATTCTTTCACATGTTTAGAAACAGCCTTTGCCTCATGGGGGGAGGGGGTGGGAATCGGGAAAATATGCTGAGACGGAAAGCAGAAACTGTTTCTCCACTATTTGCAAGGGAAAAGTCAACCACAAATGGCTAAATAGATTTCTGTGTGTGAAATCATGTGTTTTCCTTTGTTTCTGTTGATGTCATCCTGCATCAGCCCGGCTGGTGGGTCCAGAGAGTCATGTGTCCTTTGTCGATTTCTTCCACATGCTCTGACCTTTAGACTATGTTTCCTTTCTCCCTCTAAATTTTCAAATGCTTGAGATAAAAGGAAACTTGTAGTAAGTCCTAAAGTTCATTAATTATAGGCTGTTTCAGACCAACATGAATCAGTATATAGTTATGTACAAAAGAAAGATATCTCATCTTTAAGTGTTCTAAATGAGTAGAGCATCAGAAACCAAATATTTCCAGTAATCAAGTATTTCCTGTTTCTGTTCTAGGGCAAATATATGTGAATCTTACAGAAACAGGAAAGCTGATGGTGATAGGTTTTAAGGAGTCTATGTCTGGAGCCTACACTTGCACTCTTTCTCACAAAATCATTGAAACTGATACATGGGACGAGAGAGAGATGTTTGAGGCATACAAGTTTATGGTATATGGTAAGATCACCAGTTTACTAGTGAGCTAATACACATAGCTTTTGTAGTTCGGTGGTTTTATGAAGTGTGCGTTTATTTCAAGGATTGATAAACATTTTATCACAGAGAAAACTATTCTGTCAAATACCTTCCAAGTTTTGGAAAAAGTTTAAATAACAGCTACAAAGAACACATGGTGACCTGAAGAATGAAGTAATCTCTACCCTTGACAAGAACAAGGTAAACTACAGTAACTCCAATTGATACCCAAGATCAGAAAAGGAAACTGGTCCGAACACAGTCTCTTTCCAGCAAAAGGACTGAACTGAGAACATATGCATGTGCAGAGTGAGCCTTCTGACCCAATTGTTCGAGCTGTGCACTTAGGCATTCCTCCACCACTTGTAACAATGGTTCGTGAATGTCACTTCCCTACCCACCAAATAACATTTCCAAAAAGTGATTAAAAATGAAACATTCTTTTTTTTAAATCATTTTTAAAACACTCACTCCCAAGCTGCAATTGCATAGGATGTTTTTTCATAATTCCAATACATTTTAGTTACTAAGTTTATAGACTCTAAAATGGCCTTGCTAGTTCTGCATTTATTTTAGCATTTGCCATTTTTCTGTTTTAATATTTGGGAGCAGAGCCTCACAACCTGAGCACATAAGATTCCTGTATATTTCAAACTAAATATCTCTTACTTACCTTGTAAGTAAGCTAAAGTCAGCTAAAGGATAAGTTTGTTCTGTTATGGTTAATGAGTAAACTTTATTTACTTGTTTACTTCTAAATAAAAGCTCATATTTAAGATATAAAGTGCATTGATATAGATGATAAGATACTGTGCAAGATACAGTCTGTGATTACAATGCTGTACTCATTCTCAAACTTTTTTTAAGCATACAGGGAACCTGACTATGCATACAAGATATCTGTTCGCTTTACTACAAAGAAATGCAAGCTAGTAGCTAATGACCAGTTCTTTGAAGAACTGAAGAAAATCTTGGATAATGTAATCTCTGATCTGGCATGCCAAGTCATAGATCCATCATATAAATGCCATTCTGTCAAGAGACCAAAACATAGCCTCCTGCATGAGCTATTTGTTACTTTTCAAGGTAACAGATTTCAGTGTTTGTTTGGGAGGGATCCTTTTATTTTAAAAGCAACCAAGGAATAGTATAAACAACATCTGAAATTATATTAGTCAAATATGCCTTCCAAAGTTGTTTCCCTGCTTTCTTTTGGGCTCCCTGTATTTTTTCTCAGTAGCCCACAGATGGAGCTAAAATGCAGTTTATATGTTGAGCTTGTAAATTGTACTTCTTAAACTTAGTAACTAATGTTACTTTTCAGGGGTATAGTTTGAAAGGATTGTTGAAAGGACATAACTGATAACATGAGTCATGATTCTTCACTAATGCAATTGTAAAAGGAAAATGGTCATAGTCATTTTTCATTATTTGATTTTTAATAAGTCTGTGACCTCTGTGGTTTTGCTTGATTCTAGGAAATTGAACAGAGATTAAAAGCAAGAGCTTCATGGTTCCCTTATGGTAATACCAATGTGGCTGTACTGCCTTGCAAAACAGGTTAAATCAACCCTGATGGCTGCCCTAATTCAGAGATATTGTGTCACCAAGGAAAGGAAATTGTTCACGAGTATTTTGATCACATCTTCTCCTGTCTAAATTCTCATCATGTGCCAAGAGGAACCCATCCCAATGGGTTATGGAACAGTTCTGTGGCCATTTTACATCAAAGGAAATGAATGTTCAGCACAAATCAGAGACCAAAAGCTTTAAAGTTCAGATAAGACTTTCATCCTTTCCGTAATCCGCGGGTACTATGTGAGAATAATTCCATTCTCCTTGTCTTCTCATATTTTTCCCCATTATTTTTACTGGTAAACCTCAGTGACTTACTGGAACAATGCAATTAACTAAACAGATAGAAATCACCAGAACTATTTTTTGTTTTCTTCATCAGTCACTTATTTTTCAAATTCAAATGCATCCAATTTAAAAGTTTCAAAATGTGAACACTATCTTGACTAGGGACAGTGACAGATGTAAGAAAATTACCATTCTACACAAATTAGAGGCAAAACTGAGAGGCTATAGTAAGGTAAAATGAATACCATAACATGCTAAAAACAAATATTATTTGTTTGCCAATGTTTTCCAAGATTAACCTTGAAGATACATATTACAGATACATTCATTGTAATGTATTCTTCAGGATATGTACATGAACATATCTTTTTCTCCCCCCATAGTAAATCCTTTTGCACCAGGATGGGAAGAAGTTTGCAACCAGCTTCCTTATGATTGTGAAGATGCAACAAACACGAGAGTTCAAGAGGTTGTGTCAGCTGCCTTTTGTATTCTCTGTATATTAAACATGAATTTCTACTTTAGCATCTACAGATTTGATTCATAGTAATCCACCTTCCCCTGAATATTTTGGAATTAATAGCACTGTAAATGATGGTTCATGGATTTCTAGTAATTCAAGCCAAGATGGAAAATTGTTTAAAAGTCAAGTTGATCCAAAATTTGTTGAAGAAAAAAAGACTTGATCTTTCTATTTACTTCATAAAAGTAGTAAGATTAAGATTAGTATATTAGTATACTGTACTTCAGGTCCTATAAACGAAGTATTTGCATTATGATTTGGTAAATGGAATAATAGTTTAAAATAAATCTGCTCTAGCTGATTTCTAAAATTTATCATCTCTAGCTTCTTAATGTTTATATATGTCATCACACTGCATACTGGGTCTGATTCTAGGCCCTCTGAAGCCAAGGAAGACTCCAGTTAAGGTGACAGGTCAGTGGATATGGGATCAGGAGTATAAAGTACTTGCTGATAGTCAGATTTTTTTTCTTGATTAAGAATATCTTTTTATTCTTCTTCCAATGTTTCTAAATTTTAGGCAAGAGATCGTATTGAAGATTTTTTTAATAAACAGGCATATGTTTTGAAGCATGACTTTCAAACTCTTCCTACAATACACTATGTGGACCACAGTTTTGAAGTTACTCGCATTGACAGCTGTCGACCAGGTTTTGGGAAAAACGATATCACCCACAATGACTGCGCTAGTTGCTGTGGTAAATATAAGATACATTAATTTAAATTTTGGATATTAGCCCTGATCACAGCTTCCTCTGAGGAATATTTTTAAATAGCACTTTCACACATAAGTATATTTTTGTTTATCTTTTGGAAAGACATTCATTTGAATGAATGTCGCAGATAAAAACCAGTAGAAATGGAAAAGCAAGCTGGTTGTTTTGAACCATTTGTTAGTGCATTAGGAGATAACTGTATTTCCAAACAGAGTAAATGGAAGCAGTGAAATATCTTCTTCCAGGTCATTGGTCAGTGGCAGTATTCAGGATATAGGATAAATAAGAAAACTTTACCTTAATGGTACTGCTGCTGAAAAATGTTCTGTTGTTTTAAAAGATCTTCTTAGCAGTACCTAGTTCTAGTTCTGGATTTAGAGTTATTGAAGGAAAGGCAATCTCAGTAGAGGTCTAGAAGAACATCTCATTTACGGAGTTCTGTAGTATTGCCCAATGGTCATGGTCCCTGTCTGAGGTAAAAGGAAGCTGACAAAAATACTGTAAATGTGTTTTATTTGCAGTTGTTTGTGATCCTGGAACATACAGTCCTAACAATGAAGTGACCTGCCGAACTTGTGTAAGCACTCAAATCAAACAGTATGGAGCAAAATCTTGCTAAATAAAATTGGAAACTGAAGAGAAGTTGTGAAAGCATTTTTTTGGGATGTCCCTTTTCTTTTTAGTTACCAATTCTGGAAACCTACATTTATTGTTGAACAATAGCCAAACCCCATCATTCAAAGCCTTACATTTTTTGTAATTGGGAACCACTTAGATTATTTAAAAAGTGTATAAAAAAAGTGCTCATGCAAAGTAAAGTAATTCAGTGCAAAAAAATTATATAAAGAAAATTATGAAGTTCACCATGTGGCTTTTAGCAAAAAAAGCCTGGTTCTCAGTGGTGACACCAAACAAGCCACAGCTGTGCACGGTAGTTTGCTCAGAAAACATTAAGGAGCTATAAACAGTTCAGGGGAAGATGGGAGATAGCTGTAGTGGAATTATATACCATAATGACATAGAATTATATATTAATATCTGCTAGAAGTTACTCTTGCCAGTTGGAAGTATTTAATCTTTGTGATTTAAAAATAAAATATTAGTTGCACTTCCCTTTGTTTTTGCCTATTTTTGACAAAGAAAAACAATTCCTGTGTCTGAAACGTTGCAGCCTGCGCTGCACAAAGCTGGACAACACGATGGATAAAACCTTGGTACCTATCCACAGGGCGCCTTCCGCATCGCCGCCGCCAGTGGGAGCTCTGCTAACGATCGCCTAACGAGAGTGGAAAGTGAAATCTTCGCTTCCTGAGCAGGTCTCCAAGAGGTAGGTTTAGTAACAAATCTTGCAGTCCAACAGTCAGGAAAATTGCGGAGCCTGCCTTTACGTTCTTGTCTGCCGCTTCCAGCGTAGAAGCGGGTACATCACAGGGAGGGAAGGAGGAGAGCGCGAGGGGAGAAGGCAAGGCTGCTGAGCCATCCCCATTGGCTTGCTTCCACATCTTTTTCTTCATCTGCCTTAAATACTTATGGTATAATTCTGTTGGTCCCAGGTGCCGTGTTTGTACAAGCAGATTATTGTCTTACATCGGTTTTAAACTCCCAACAAGTTTGCTAGATCAGGAACAAATCAAGAAACAAACTGTCAAAGCACCAAGATAACGGGGAAGTTTTCTCCATGGAACATTCCAAGCCAACCTTCAGAAGCAGATCAGAGCTAGTATATCCACAGCCCTTGACTATTTTGCTCATAAAAAAAATCGTATTAATACTGCTTTATTACTTGCAAGAGCCTCACAAGTAATACTGGCATCTGCTAACTCCCACAACGTGCAGAGAACGGTCTCGGGCAAGCCTGTTGGAGCAGCTGGCCTGCAGCAGGGTTACCAGAGCACAGGCTTCTAGAACTTCTAGAACTCCACACACGGAGCGCCGAGAGCTGCACCCGCTCCCCTCACACAGGGCGATCCCTTGCTTTTTGCACTGGGATGTTGACGTAGATTAAGTCAGGCAAAAAGGAGTACCTCTAAATAATTGCAACTTCCTATGGCATCTAGATATGCCATGGTGGGTAGTCATCCAAAAATCGACCCAGTTCTACCCAGTTTAACTTATCTAGTTTGACAGGAAAACAGCAGGAGATGGTAGGGGCACAGACCACGCTCCAAGCTTTTCATATTCCTTACTTATTAAATACTGATGAATAAAATGTACTGTAACAAGAGCATTTAACTGCCTGTAGGCTGATTATCTTAGCTGCCAACTGGACATTTTGTGCACCAATCAGGCTTATACAGATTAAGCAGAAGGGCACTCTGCAATTGCTCCACGCGTTTCCTGGCCTATTTCACAACAGAATATCTCACAGAGGAATGCCGCATGCATGAATTAGATGGGGGGGAAGAAAAGCAGGAAGTAGATACTAAATGTAATGGCTAATGAGGCACAAATGGACACTCAGCTGCTTCTCCCTCCTCTCTTTCCCCCCTTAAAAAAAGTTATAGCTAGCTTTTTTTAGTGCCCTAAGTTTTTCAATGGGCCTTAAAAAGAAATAGAAAAATGGGTCAAACATTTCAGCATCATGCCAACACTAGCAGCATTACATTGTAGAGGAATGTGTGCCATGGATTCTACCTGGCCTGTCATGAAAAACTGTCGTGAAACAGATCTGCTCTGACCTTTCTCATATGTAAACTCTTTATCCAGTCTGAGCATCTGCTCTTCCGCTGCCCGTAATCACCCCAAACGTGGCTAAATCTTTTATTTATGATACATCATCACTCAAAGCTCGCTCTCTTTCCAAGCCGATGAATCACTGTCATAGTTCAGATTTTACAAATCGCTATAATCAGCTCACAGATCTCCTCACTTCGGTACCATCACCCCGAGCAAGTGCTCCAGCGTGCCTCAGCCCCCCCGAGCACCGCTGCGCTCTGCCTCCAACAGCGAGGCTTCAGTCACGTTTCTTGTGAAGGATAACTGTAACAAACACCTTAAAAATAGTGAGGACGTCTCACAAAAAATGAGTTTGAAACTTAAGACGTTCTGTCCCTTTCTCTGCTGCTTTAGCAACACTCTCTCACCCAGGCTACTATCAGCAGCACACAAGTACTTTTAAACACATTAAAGAACACAGTCAGCCAACTGGAAGCCGTGGCCCATTGTTTTAACGTCAAAGCTGGATTTTCCCRGTCTGGAACAGAGCAGTTCAGAAACACTCTGCAGACACATGTTCAAGTACTCACTGCAGAGGCACCACGCCAGCGAGCTGATCAGAGCGCAGCACCGTGGCCAGGAAGCGCCACTGCTGCGGGGTCACGCTGACACCACGGCCGCCGGGGGAAGCATCTTCCTGCAAACTCGCCACAGCGTTTCTATTAATCTGCGGGTGATCTAGTCCTCTAAATTTAAGTCATCTGAAGCAGGAGCAGAGTAGGTCATGCAGTTCTCCAAGACAACAGAGTTACAYGCTGCAGCTTGCAGCTCACTTCTGCGTGCAAGAAAACACAGGGCTTTTCACCAGGTTATAAGTAAAGGGGCTCTGTGAGGAGGGCRGAGGGAGGAGCAGGCTGGACCGGGGGAGATTGGTGCCTCTGGGGCAACTCATCACACCTGGTCTCGAGCCCGCTCCCAGGAGGGGCCGAGCAGCCCCATTAGCGACGGGGGCGACCAAAGAAACACCTGGTGCAGCCTGGGCTGGCTCGTGCCCTGGGCGTTTCCAAAGGACCTAGCCCAATTTTGGGTTCCCAACACCCTAAAGAGCAGCTTTGTGCAGGCCAGGAGTCAACGGTGCAACTTTTGCTCTTTTTCCAAGGTCCAAATAACCCCGAGCCCTGCCYGCGCCTGGGCTCAGGGGTGTCAGGGCATCCCAAGATGCAGCTTTGGGCCATGGAGACGATATGTATTAGGGATGATGAAATGCCGTGGGCTGCTGCACGGTCTCCCACGGGAGCAAGGGGAACGGCCGGGTGGTGATTCATAAAAARGGGATTATTTGCTTTGCTGAGTCAAAGCCGGCGTCTGGGAAGCGAGGAGCCGGTGCGAAATGCAAAGCCTGCCTAGGTGCAGCAGCCGCAGTAAATTCCTCGATGGGACCAATCATTTATGTAAAATTAAGCATATTTTCAAGTGCTCTGCTGAACTGGAACTGAAAAAAAATATAAAGAGCCTGTGCTGCTTTCTGGCATCTAAATCCCGGCCTGGACGGAGGCCGTGGGGAGGACGGCGGGTGCCAGCGCCCGGCCGCAGCCCCACGCGACCAGAGCGGACACAGACGTCCCTGCGGCTCCCGCCGAGGCAGGGAAAGCGCCCAGAAAGCCGGCTTTTCTCTCCAGCACGGAAGGCTTTGCAAATCCCCCTCCAGACTGCCTGTCACTTTTATTAATAGGCATAATCTCCTCTTAAAAAAAAAAAAAGACGGAGAAATGATATCTGGCTTCTGCTTAGCGCTGCACAGCGTGAGCGAGAGACGGGACAGAAAACCCGCAGCTCGGCGGGAGGGAAGCGTTCTCCTCCTCAACTCTGAGCTCTTAACAAAAAGCATGGGAGTACATCTTGCGGTTTTAGGCGCTGTTTTGATTTCCTATTCACCGAAGTTGCATYTCCCCATGCAGAATTCCAGTGGCCACATTTTACAGACAACTCCGCTCCTATAACAGGCAACATCATAGGATTAATGAGTCCTTTGCAGGCAGTGAATAAGTATGATTCATTATTGGCAGCAATGCCACTGTAAATGGATTTTTTTGTGGTGAAAATAAATAAATAAGCCTGAATAACTGAAGGACTGTTGATGAAGTGTAGACCAGCTTTAATCACAGTGTAATTGCTGCCATCAGTTCTAATTATTTATAAATATTTTTATAATTGTGGAAATTAAACAATTAGACATCCTTCCTTCCCTCTCCTAAATCTAATAATTTAAAAGTTCAGGATACRGTCTGGGGCCAAGAACTCTGAGCATATTTCATTTACCGACTGCAAAAAAAATTGCTTTACCTTTTCTCTAAAACGTACATCCGTGCAAAATTAAACATTAACACCCCTCCCCGCGAGCGGGCTGGAATTGCAATCGCCGTTGCTGAGAGAACAGCGCTGCCGCCCGGCTGCCCTGGAGCATATTTAAAAACCGGTCAGATCTCCAAACGAGCAAAGTGTGCTCATGAAAACCCATCAGCCCGGCGCTGCGAGCGCCTGCGGCACGACGGGTGTCGATAAGTGATTGCGTTTGCAGCGGAGCCTTGYGTCCCACCGGGATTTATGAGCCCGAGCCCGAGCCGAGGCTGAACGCGTGTTCCTGTCCACGGGGGAGAAAATCTGAGCCGGTGACCCGGCCCCGCGTGGGGCGGCCCCTCACATCCAGCTTTTGAATTTTGTTCCAGTGATACCTTTTCCTCCGTCCCCAGGGAGAAGGGCGAAGCCCCCTGCGGGGTTTGCCGGGTTAATCGCCCGCGCAGCCAAGACGAGCAGACTCGCTTGGAAGTTAATAACAAAGATTTAACTGCRTGATGAAACGGCGCACGGCGAGGTCGCGCTGCTCATCCTCTCGCAGCCCGTTCCAGCAAATAAATCTACGGGACGTCAGGAAACTACCCAGAAACGCAGCTTTAAAATGGATTAAATATATATAATATATATGGATTCATATATTTCCTTGCTTAAAGGTGCGGAGGATCTCCATGGCCTCGCCGAGCCACCATCGGGTGCTGCAGAGCTTCATTTCCCCCTGCCGTTCCCCGAAAATTCCCCTCGCACGTGCCACGTACCTGGGGCTGGCAGTGATGCCTCACAGCCCCAGAAGCCACGAGTGCCTTAAATACTATTAAACTCCGAATAATTGTATATTTTGGCATCTTTTTCCTCCCCATCTGTGATTTCTGAGGCTGCTGGTCACGTTTTCACATTTTCCTCAGCAGCCACAGGGACAAGAAACGCTCGCTGGCGAAGGATGCTGGGGTTTGTGCACTGCTCTGTGCTGGGGGCCGGGTGTTTTGGCTACCAGGCCGGGCGCGAGCGYGGCGCTGCTCCGTCAGAGAAAATTCAAAATGCACCAGGGAATCTGCAGGTGTCAAGATGCCCCCGGGCCTGTCGGAGGGGCCGCGAGCGATGCCCTGGGCCTGCCGGTCCCCCCCATCCCGCCCCATCGGCCTCGGGGGGGTTATTGCAACCTCGCAGCCAGGAGCACCCAAAAACGCCTTTAACGAAGCTTTAAGATCAAGCCTGCTCCGCACCCCGGTGCAGGAGGCGCTTCCCACCAGCAACAGCTAAACAACGTTGCGCTGCTGCCGGAATCCACTTCCTCTTCCGGATACTAATGAGTGTGAGCTGCAAGRAGCCTGGCAATTTCCATCCTAATAATACCTTGGGCAGGAGCGAGCCTGCAGGGCCGGGGCTCAGCGATACCCAGCCCTGTGGGGGGGCACCAGCGGAGCCCTGGGGACCCGTCACTCCACAGCCAGGGTGGCTGCCAGTGCCGCCCGCCCCGTGCGTCCCCCCAGCCCAGCTGCTCCCGGGGCTGCAGGGGGAAGATCCCCGGGGAATGAACRGAGGCTGGGGGTGGGGGGGAACGCAGCCATCTGGTCATGAGCCTGGGGTCTGCGGGCTGTCACGGCCGCGCTGCTGACAGCCAAGTGACAACCAAGGTTAATGTCCCACGCGCGGGAGCTGTCGCTCCACATTAGGGCCCGGATTGCGCCCTCCGCGGCACTGCATGTCGACAGGCACCAGGCGGGGAAAGGTTGCTGGCAACCCGGCCCGAACTGCTGCCGATCGATGCCGTGGTCACGGAGGCTGCTGGGGCCGGGGAGTTGCAGGATGGGGAAAGGCTTGTCCCTCCCGGGCCACGGCATCTCCACCGCCCCCCGGCAAGGCTGCGCTTCCCCTGCTGAAGCGTCTCCATCGCTGGTCTGACTCCCAAACGCCCGCAAGCCGCCGGTCAGGGCGGTCGGGGCTGGGAGCGGAGCAGGGGCCCAACTCTTCCACGGGATCCCGGAGAGGCACCACGTGAGCGGGAGACGCAGCCTGGCTGGGGGCCACTGCAGCGGACGGATGGAGCAGCCCCCTCCCCATCCCGGCTGCTCCCTGCCCCACGGAAACACCAAGCCCTGGGTCCCTTCCTCGAGCCCCAGGGATGTCCCATTGCTGGAGCACCTGGAGAAAACCAGGTGCTGCCGGAGCGGCAGGCAGCCGGCTCCCACCTCGGCCRGGCCCAGCACAGCCCAGGGCGTCTTGCCATGACCCGAGCCGCGCTCACCGAAACCGAGCCRCGGCGTGTTCATTAATTCAAGGCGAAGGTAGGGTTACCAGCGGGACCAAAGTATCCTGTTTCTAGCAGCCCTTGAGCGCCCGGCAGAGCTGCAAAGCGGCCGGGAGGGGAAGACGTGGGGTGTTGCGGGCGTCCTTCGCCCTCCCTTYGCAGCCAGGACCTCGCTGGGGCGAGACCCCCCCCTCCCCATGGGGCGGCCCTGGCTCGAGGGGCTGCAACCCGCCTCGGTCCAGCGGCGGCAGCAGCTGCCGCAAGAGCAACATTCCCCGCGCGCGCGCATCCCGCACCAGCCAGACACCAAAGTGAAAGCCAACTTTATTGTTGTATAAAGAACATAAAAGGTCCCTTAAACAAAACGCATATTGGGTCGGATGGTCCCGGGCGTCCCTCGGCATGGTGAGGGTGCCCTGAGCTGGGCGGGGGGGGGCTCGCCGGGGCTCGCCGCGGGGGCCGGGCAGGGGGAGGCCGCGGCACGGCTGCGGCGTCGCGGCCTGGGCCCGGCGGGCGCCCGCTTTCGAGGTGGGCCGGAAGGTGTTTGTGCGTCGCAGAGCACCGGGTCTGCGTCTGGAAAGTAGGCACTTGTGGAAGGGGCGCGAGCCGCGGCCCTGCCTCGCCGCCCTGCCGGGCCCYGGCGCCGGCTCCCTCCTCCCGGGGCTCAAACGCGCAGCCCGGCACCGGGGCGCCAGGGAGGGAGGAGGAAAGTAATTAGAGAGGGGCCTGAGCCCGGCCCTGCACCTGCGCATCACCGGGGTCCGAGCCGGCGCTCGGGGCAGGCTGCCGCGCGGCACGGAGGGCGTTCAAGCAGCTTTGGTTGGTGCTCTTGGTGAATTAAGGCAATTTAGCTTCGGTTGGTTTTAAAAAGGACAAAACCAGCAAAAACAGTGCTCTCAGGCTCGGTTTGAAGACTCTGGGTCCGGTTTGGCTTTGCTCCAAATCTCCAGCCGGACGCTGCACGCTCAAAGGTGAAAACAGACCCCTGGGTCCGAACACGCGCACGGACACCCGCGCCGGCCCCRGGCGGTTTTGCGGTGCAGCGGTTCAGGCCCCTCTCTAATCACTGGACACGGAAACCGGGAACCTGCAGCCCAATACTGGGAATTTCAAGAAGGGACACTGGGGGCTTTTTGGGTGAGGGGAGGGTCAGGCTACTGCCAGCGGCACAGGAGGGGGGGGAAGGACGAAAGAGCAGAGGTCTCGGTGGCTCCCACCAGCGCCCGCCGCCCCCCGTGCAGCGCGCCGTCACAGTGAGCGGTCGGCAGGCTTGCGAGCCCTTGAGGAAAGAGGTGAGACCTTTCGCCCGGTGGCAATTCAGCACCGGCCACTGAGGGATGTCCCCAGGGCCGGGCCAGCCTCCGGCCACGCGGCACCGCAGCGAGGCGGCAATGCCGGGGCGACCTGAGGAGCCAGGCCCGGGGGGCCGCCGGGCTGCACGCGCTGATCCGGGGGGTCCCCGCAGAGCACCGAGGGGGAACCCGCGTCCCCGCCGCGTCCCGGTGGGGCTCGACCCACCGCGGGGCCCCTCAGCCAGTGCCGGGCCCGCTGCGGTCGCCCCCTGCACCCGCCTCCCTTGGCTGCGCGCCCCGCGCTGCTGCAGGCAGCTCAGCACCAGAAGAAGCTCGTTTCCCGTTTGCTTCGTTTGGAGATGGAGCGCCGGACCGGGGAGAGGTCTGGATTTCAGCTACAAGCCACCCCGTCTCCGTGCAGTCGCGCAGGGGACCCCGCGCCCCCTCACTCCGGCTGGCCCAGCCCTGGAGGGGAAGGGACCGGGGGACAGCGAGGGCCAACGTGGGACAACATCATCCAGCACAAGAGAGGCGACGCTCCCTGCAGCTCCGGAGCYGGGCAGGCCCGGGCGCACCCAGCCATGCCCCTTGCTTTTCCCAACCGACGTGTCTCTGCTTTCCTCCCTGTCCTTCAGTCCCGCCGCGTTGCTGGTTACAGCTCGGATGTGTGATCCTCGAGGGCCAGCGACCCACCGCGGCATGGCCTTGCTCCCGTACTGCTTGCCCCCGTCGCTCCCCGGGGGCAGGAGCCTGCATGGAGCCGGGAGCATCCCTCCGGCAGCGAGGAAAAGCCAGAGAGGGACTAAACCACCACTTTCATTAATGCCCCAAGGGATTTCTGCAAAAGAAATAAAACAGTTTCAAATGAAGTGTAAATGTCCGGGATGGGGTTAGTCGGAGCAATCGCCGCGTGTTCGAGGGGACGCTCTGGGTCTCGCTGGTCCTTTGCAGTTGACACCCAGCAGGCGGACGCCCCGGTCGCTCTTGGATGCGCTCGTCAACAACTAATTGCTCCCAACCGCAGCCGCTTCGTCTCTCGCTGCGCCAGATCCGGGCCCTTGCGCTCCCGCTTGCTCCGAGCAGCCACGGCTCCCGCAACCGGACGTCATTTCCCCGCAGAGAATGGAACAAAACCACTATTATTACTGTGCGATGGCAATGGTTGATAACAGCTTCTACAGCCATGGCGAGCCTGCGGAGCCGCCGTTCCGCAGGCTCTTTGGGTACCCGTGTCCGCCGGGATGCCGCTCCCTCACACCACGGTGCTGATGGTGGACGACTCCTCYGACCTCCGCTGCTTGCTGGGCAAGGACTTGAGATACTCCAGGTGCCGCCGGGCGTCCTCCTGGTTCTGCCGCACGTAGTAGACCAGGTAGGAGATCACCATGGCGAACCAGCCGAACATGGTGACCAGCATCGCGATGTCCGTGGTCTTTTTGTATACGTTGCAGAAGTCCGTGTCCGCGATCACTTGCAGGAAGGATTTGCCCACGTGCTCCTCCTGCACGGAGGAGTCGCACACGATGCCGCCTGATGAGCCGGCTGCCAGATCCACCGTCCGGATCAGCTCCTGCAGCCGGCAGTCACACAGCCAAGGGTTGTTGGAGAGGTTGACCTTGGCCTTCAGGTTGCTAAAGGCATCCTTGCTGAGCGACACCAGCTTGTTGGAAGACAAGTCCAGAGAGTGCAAGTGATCCGCCAGGCCCCGGAAAGCCCCGCTCTCGACGCCGGCGATGGCGTTGTGAGACAGGTCCAGCTCCAGCAAGAGCGGCAGGTCCCGAAAGGCGTCGYGGGGCAGGAAGGGGATTCGGTTGGAGTCCAGGTAGAGCTTGTTGGTGTCATTGGGTATGTCTTTAGGGACCTCGGTCAGCCGAGCGTTGCTGCACCGGAAGGTCTTGAACCCCTCCTCTTCCGAAGGGTAGCAGCCCTTTGGGAAGGCGGCAGCCGAGCGGAGGCAGGAGGCCACGAGCAGGAAGCTYGGAAGGAGCAGCCACATGGTAACGGAGCGGAGGAGGAACCGGTCTACCAGAGGCATGGTGCCACRTCCGCATAATCACGCGGCTGCCCGCCCGTCAGCTGTGGCCCTCGGCGGCGCCGGCTGGACCCGGTGCATCTGAGACGGAGACAGCAAGGGGACAGTGTCAGAGCGGAGGCGCCAAGGAGCAGCGCTCGCGCGCGGGGCAAACCCGCGCACCGCCCGCGCCCGCGGGTCCGTCCACCTCCTCCCCGGTGGGACGGGGGCAGCAGACRGCAGCCGCGCTTCCCCTGCCGCCAGTGGCCAAGCTCCTGGCTTCCTGCACGGCAGGATTAGACCCCGAGAGGCGGAGTGAAGGCAAATCTCCCGCACGCAGACAGCTGGGCTCTAACAAACGGACGCGGCTCAGGCTGAGCCAGAGGCGGGGGTGAGATTCCCACCTCGCCAAGGTCACCGGGAGTTTGATCGYGCACTTGAAGAAGGCCAATACATCCTGCGGAGACGGCCTCTGGGACGTAACGTCAGGGAAGCCCTGATTCCAGACAAACAGCCTCTGCAGGCGGACCCCTCGGGGAATGCAATGGAAAAAACATGCGGGCAGAAGCGGAGCAGGTTCCCAGAGCGATGCAGGATGTGCCTGGCGCTGCGGGGCCTGGGCGGCAGGCGAGCCAGCGCACCCCGGCTGATTTTCTCCGCTCACCAGCTCCCGTTTCCAGCCAGTGCCCTGGGAAGATGCAGACACATGCCAATTTTTTCCGCGGGGTGTCTGCTTTTGACCATGGCCTGGCACAGGCGGATGTCTGGGCTCTGCCRTCCCCTGCCCCTGCAGGGTCCCGCTCCAGCCCCAGGGCTGGGCTGCCCACACCACCTCGTAACCATGGTCTCCATCCAGCCCTTTATTCCGGAGGGGAAAAACGTCACCAGGAAAGAAACAAAAACAGAAAAAGGAAATTCACTTGAGCTGAGCTTTAATAAGTTCCCAGGGTGGTGGGAGCAGATAAGGGCCACGTCTGAGACGCTGCCCTGCTTTCCCAGCCGCAGCTCCCGCCACATCAAGAGGCCCGGGACCATCTCCGGCACGACCACAGCGGGATGCAGAAACTCTCCCCAGTCATCCCACGATTAAAGGAACGGGCATAAAAGGGCCCCCCCGCRGCACCCGGCTAAAACAAAGCTCTGCGGGACACCCCGCGGCCGGGCTGCGGAAAGCCCGCCTGGTGCGCGGGCATCTCCTGCGCAAGTCTCCCTTGCGTCAGGTCCCACCGACCCCTCCATTCCCCGGAGGGCGACAGCCGGGAGCAGCCTGCCCTGCCGGGGGCAAACCAGCTCCCAGGCGCCCAGTGGTGCCTCTCCCAGCCGTGCCGGCGTTACGGCCGCCGACCGYGCCGGGCCGAGCGCTTGCCAAGGGCACGGAGGGCTCCCCGGCAAGGGGGCAGCCTGGACCCCGGCACGGGTGCTGGCGCTCGGTCTCCGTCCCCCTGCCTGCAGGCGCCCGTGCACAACCCCTGCATTTTGCACGGTGGCTCCAGCCCCCGGGGGAGCGCAGCTTACTCCCTTCTCCAGCTCCAATTTCTCCGCGCCTGTGAGCAAGCCCCCGGCACGACACGCACAGCTCCCTGCACGTCCCTCCCCAGTGACGTCCTGGGGGGCATCGCTGCTCCCCACAGTCTGGAGGAGCCCGAATCTCTCCGGAGCCGTCCCGGGCCGCGACGGGGTGGCCGAGGCTCTGGCAGGAGGCTCCAGGGCCTGCGAGGGGGGCAGAGGCCGTGAGCCAAGGACGGGGCTGCCTCCGCTCGCTGCTCGCTGCTGCAACTCAGCCCCAGCGCACCAAATCCTCCAAGGTCACGCCAGCAGCGCCGGGGGGGCCGACCTCCGCACACCTCGCTCCCGCCACCCCGAGGGACCTCAGGCTGGGCTCTCGGAGCGGCGCCGGGTCCCCCCCGCTACCGAGCGGGCAGCAGGGCTCAGAGGCGCCAAAGGGCACCCGAGGAACACAGGGTAGAGCAGGCGGGGGCCAGCTCTGCCCAGGCCCGGGCAGCACATGCCCTTTTGGCCCAGAGCCCGGCTGTGCCGTGGGCAGCGTGTCTCGCGCCCGGCGGTGCACATCGCTGCCCCGGCACGGCCACGGCCACCCGGCCCCACGCCGGCTCCCCCCGCGCGGAGCCGGGGGACCAGAGCCCCCAGCTCTGCCGGGAGCGACTCAGGGCAAACGCTGCCCCTTGGCAGCGACCCTCGCGCCGCTGCACGGTGCGAACGCGGACCCTGGCACCGCCGCAAACGGACCGGGA
>NW_020450019.1:890417-894499 GCF_003343035.1 Apteryx rowi
GCGAAGGCCGGGGCCTCGCTGTGCCGCCGCAAGGACGCTCGCAGCCGCCTGCGCCCCGGAACCCCGCTCTCCTCGGCGGCGCGGCACGGCCCAGCCCGGCGCGTTCACGCTCCGCCGCTGCTCAGAGAGGCTAAACTGTTTACGAGGCGCCTGGCCTGGATCTCGGCTCAATTAGGAGAACAAAACCCGAYGGGGCAGAGGCGCAGCCAGGCCCCGAGCTGGAGCCAGGCGCACCCCTGGGGACGGCGCTTCCCAGACGCTCTCCTGGCATCCCCGCGCTCCCCCTCACTAACCGGCCGGGCTGCAGGCCCCACCGAGATCCCAGCCCTCCGCCCTGGCCCAGCGCCCACCGGCACGACCCCCCCCCCTTGGAGCAGCGCTGGGGAGAGGGGCTGGGGCACAGCTTCCCCCTTTCCCGCACCCTGGACTCTCACGCACCTCCAGCTGGGGCCAGGCGGCGAGGCCGAGTTGAGGGCAGAGCCGGGCACATGGCACCGCAGCAGCGCAGCCGGTCACGGGCTCGGCGCACCAGGGCTGGGGGCAGTGTGGGGCCACGCGGCTGGCGAGGGTCTGCGCAAGCGGAGGCACCGGTCCGGATCTCATCCCATCCCTGCACGGAGAGCTGGCGTTCGAGAGAAGCCCCAGGGCTGCCAGGCTCCGGCGGGGCCAGCTCTCAGAGGAGTCCAAGCAGTCTGTCCATCGCTGGAGCCGAGCCGAGCCCAAAGCTGGGTTTGGGCAGGGTGCCGCTCCGGCGGGGCGCTCTGTGACGAGTCCCGCGCGCCCGTGACGTGCCAGCAAGCGGGGAGCTGCAGTTCGCTCTTGGCCACCTTTGCTCAGGGATTTCACTGGCAGGACGTGCACTGCACGTGCCCGCAACCCAGAAACGGTGCTGGTCCACGGGGCTGTCCACGGGCTCYGAGGCTGGAGGTCTGCATGGGACGTAGGCCCATCCGTCCTCCCCGGGCTGCAGAGCGGAGCAGCCCCTGAGGCCCCGCCAGAGGCCCCAGCGCTGCCGGGGAGCGCGCAAAGGTGCCGCTACGCACAGCGGGAAACGGCGCAGCCGCTACGGCAGYGCAGGGCCGGCTCTGGAGACGACACGGCTACCAGCAGCGCGACCAGGACTCGCGGGCGTCGAGGAGCCGAGGCAGCCAGGCAGACGCTCGTGGGCACTTGCGTTTTCGGCGAGTCCCGGGGAGCTTGGTCTGCTCGTGTTGGGGCCCAGCGAGGCAGCAGAGTCAGGGCAGCAGGTCAGCAGCACGCGTGGGCTGTGCCCAGGCAGGGCCTTCGGGCAGCCGGCACTCGTGGGGGTCCCGGCGGTGGGGGCACCCAGCCTGCCCCGGCCCCGTGGAGCCACAGCACCTGCCAGCCCGACAACCTGGAGCCTGCRGTGCAGCGTGACCCCGCGCCGGGAGCCTCCAGCTGCAATCGCAGCAGGGCTGGCTAAAAATAGCCCGCAGCAGCTCCTCGCTGCCACCGCGGTGCTAAATATAGCCCAGTATTGACCCGGCAGCAGGACCAACAGCCCGGGAGAGCAGGAGGGAGCACGGCCATCCGACACAGAGGGAGGCCGGGAGCGAGCGAGGCCTGGGAAACCGCGTGGGACCGGCCCTGCGGAGAGCAGGGGGAGCTGCGGTCACGGCAGCCGCAAGCCTGGGCCTGCGGATCGGGAGGGGGCCGGATCCCCCCCGGGGAACCCCTCCCGCCCCCGGATGCCGGGGTTCCCCGGGTGGGTGAATCCGGGCTRGGGAGCCCAGGGAGCGGGTCCCCGCACCGCGCTCACACACCGGCAGCGAGAGAGGCTGCCTGCTGCATCACTGAAAGGGATTAATATTTATGGRGATTTAAAAATAGCTGTCGCATTGAGCTTCCCCCTCACGTGCAGAGTCAGCGGGGTGCAGGGAAGCTGCTAAATTAGATGTCACCGTGCAGAGGGATCTGCTCAGTCAGGCAGGAGCGGGGATAAAAATAGACCGTGCCGTGCGTGCGTGTCTCTCCTGCAAAGCAGGGCCAGCTCCCGCGGGATCCCCCGCCTCCGCGCACCGGCATCCCCGCACCGCRCCCCGCCGTCCCCAGCTCCTGCGGGATCCCCCGCCTCCGCGCACCGGCATCCCCGCACCGCRCCCCGCCGTCCCCAGCTCCTGCGGGATCCCCCGCCTCCGCGCACCGGCATCCCCGCACCGCRCCCCGCCGTCCCCAGCTCCTGCGGGATCCCCCGCCTCCGCGCACCGGCATCCCCGCACCGCRCCCCGCCGTCCCCAGCTCCTGCGGGATCCCCCGCCTCCGCGCACCGGCATCCCCGCACCGCRCCCCGCCGTCCCCAGCTCCTGCGGGATCCCCCGCCTCCGCGCACCGGCATCCCCGCACCGCRCCCCGCCGTCCCCAGCTCCTGCGGGATCCCCCGCCTCCGCGCACCGGCATCCGCGCACCATGCACCACCATCCCCGCGAGGGCACCCCGGAGAGGGTGGGGGGGATTGGGCTCTCCCGCCCCGCGGGAGGGTCTCAGCCTGGCAGCCGGACCAGCAGTGCTTTAACCCTCCTGCGCAGCCTCCGCCCCACCGTGCCCAGCTCCGGCCAAGGCCCCGCACGAGCAGCTGCCAGGGGGAAATCTCTGGCTCCGGGAAGCAACGCCGGTGCCCTGCCAGCAGCACCACGCCAGCGTGTGACAAGCAGGCAGCCCCAGCCCTGGCAGCCGGCAGGGTCCCAGCGCCCCAGCTGTGCCCAGCCGGCGCACAACCACCTGCCGGCGAAAGCGAGAGGGTTCGGCTCAGGCCTGGAGCCGGGTCTGCGGCTGGCGCCAAACCAGCACCGCGGCACCGAATCCAAAAGGGACCACGTGGGGTCAGCACTGGAAACCCACCCGGGCCCGAAGCCAGAGCGGCTTTGCAGAGTGGCCTCGGAGGGAACCGTCAGGGCTGTGAGCGGCCCTGTAAAGCCAGGCGAGCTCCGAGCAATGCTGGCGGAGCTGCACGGGCGGTGTGTGCGTGGAGAGGGCGGTTCAGGAGAGCAGTACGAGGGGCCACGGGGCAGCGGAGCCTGGGCTCTGCAGAGGGCTGACGTCTCCGTGCCAGGGCTCGGTTTTGGGAGCCGGCAGCAGAGCAGCTCCTGGCCGGGTGGTTTCCAGCCCAAAGCCGCTTCGCCATTCAGCGACGGCACTGCACCCTCTGCCGCTCCGCGGAGGAAGAGCTCGCCGCTGCCGGCGCACACAAAGCCCGGCACAGATGGCTGTGCACACCGAGGGGCCGGGACAGCACCGCGCTATTAGCTTTGATCATTGTGCAAACAAAGACGGGGCCAGATGGTCTCCCGCAACACCCAAGCGGAGGAATCCGGAGCTCCCAGCCCCTGACCTTGGCCCCAGCGGTGCGCACTGCCTGCTTGCACATCCTACCTACACACATGTGCTGCTGTGGGGCTAAGCTTTTCCACAAGGAAGAGCTCCAGCGGCAGCAGGGGAGGGAAGCGACCTTCCCGGAGGCGGGTGCAAGTGCCTCGCTGAATGCGAGCCTCCCAGCGCACCCAGCCGCGAGTGGGGTAGTTACTGCCTCCCCGAGCATTTCCCTGGGGCTGCTCCTCTACAGCACCCCCAGGCTCACGGATCCCTGAGGGGCCAGATTGGACGCTGCTGCCAGAGGAGCCACCAGCCAAGCAGCCCACAACACGCAGAGGAGGGACAGAGAAACTTCCCTTCAAGACCCCAAGACCTCCTGCTCCTAGAAGGGTTTCCTTGGGGACCCCAAGATCAAACCCCTGCTCCTAGGAGGGTTTCCTTGGGGACCCCAAATCAAACCCCTGCTCCTAGGAGGGTTTCCTTGGAGACCCCAAATCAAACCCCTGCTCCTAGGAGGGTTTCCTTGGAGACCCCAAATCAAACCCCTGCTCCTGGAAGGGCGCCCACCACTGGGTGACTGCAGCACCCAGTACAACGGGCCCCGATCCCAGCCGGGGCCACCGCAGCGGGTGATTTGGGGGGGGAGCACCGTGCCCGAGCGCGGTGCCGGCTGCCGCCGCGGGGGCCTTTCCCCGGGCTCGGGACTACAGCTCCCGGCGGGCCGCGGCGGCGGGGCGGGCCGCGCCGAGCCG
>NW_020450019.1:894924-917059 GCF_003343035.1 Apteryx rowi
AGACACCCCCGGCAGCAGGAAAGCAGAGGGCGGGGAGAAGCCTGCTGGGTTCCTATCCCCCCCCCCCAAAAAAAAAAAAAGCTGCGGGGATCCTGGCAGAAGGTGATGGGCTTGAGGGCTGGGGGCATGGAAAAATCCCTGCGCAGCCGTGGGGAGGCCCCACGGAGCGGGGACGGCATCAGGCCGGAGCAGCGCAGGCGTTTCTTGTTTGTGCGCTCGTTCCCCTTTCGCCTGCCTCCAAAGCAGCGCTGAAAGGCTTTGGGGCATAGGTCCTTCCACGCAGTCGCTCTGTGCTGCTCAGTGCTTCTTTTGGGCAGGGGCCAGGTCTTTGTTTCTAGTTATACAGGGTCCAGGACACAGAGGATCCTGAGCCTACGTCCATGGGAGCCTAGAAAAATCTAACTTGTAGAGTTCCCTTCACGTCTAAACTTTCCTTCTAAATTTAGCAGAAAAGGTTGAGAGGGAAACAGAGATCCAGCTGCTAACGTTATCATCTGGGATTGCTCACGTTTCCGCTGGCTGCATTAATTGCGGCCTCATCTCCATCTCCGGTCCCTAGAGTTGTACCTCCGCTCTGGAGCCCTGCCTCATTTCCATGCTGCAGGCTCTCGTATTGCCGCTGCAAGCCGTCCTGGCTTTGTGCGGAGGGAACTGGCAGCTTTGGGGGCTCAGACTTGCTAAATTCTGCCAGTGACTCCAAGTGGGATTGGGATACAAAGGAATGCTGCATTAGTCTAATATGTCAGTCAGTTCCTTCACCCATCAGCTCCCTTTAAATACAGCAATGTTCACTAAAATCTTTGGTGTACTTGAGACTCTGGTTCAAACACTGATGCCGTCTTGCAAAGAAGGGTTTAAAATATTTATTTACTTGGGAAAGGGCAATTGCCATTGCTGCCCGAGATAGCGATCTCAGCTCCTCAGCTGCTCAGTCGGCTCATAATCGCTTGCATTCTGGGAACATTAGAAAGATCAACCAAGATAAGCACCTATTGCACTAGTTGCATCTGTAGTGAAAGTTCCTGCGCAAGCATATCTCAGTCGGGCGAGCGGCAGAGGAGCTAGGAGGCTGCCTGCAAAGGGAAGCGGCCAGCTGCACGGGCTCCGGGCGCCGCTCCGCGCCCCGCGGTGAGTTGCCCCTCCCGAGGTGCCCAGCGGGGTATGACCGAGGGGAGGGTGATGACATTGGCGGGCACTTACTGGGTCGCGGGTCAGCTGAACTGCAAGGGGACAGGAACAGACGGTGGCTGTGCACCTCTGGCAGCAAGAAAAGGTGGGGAAGGAGCTCTACCTTGGGGTGTTAGTAGCATAATTTTTGCCAGAGGTTGCGGGTTCGCCAGCAGCTGATCGGTGACAAAGCAAGCGGTAAACTCCTGGTGCTGTTTTGTTTCTCCTTTTCTCAGAAGTGGGGAGGTGCTGTCACATAAGGTGCTGAACTGACAGCCCTGCCAGTGCTTGCTCTGAACCCCAGGCCAAGAGTCTTCCTCTTCCCCAAAAGCTGTGGGGAGCCTGGGACCAAGAACGCAAGGGAAGTCAGTAGACTGAGTATGCAAAGGACTGGGCAGACAGGAAGGGTTCAGCTCCCCCACGGCAACGTGCTGTTTGTATCTGACCACAGTTACGGCTTTTCCCCTCCTTGGATGGACACTGTCCAATGTCAGCGCAGTCCTGACCTTCACACTGTCTGATGAAACATTAAAGCTTTTCTGTCCTGAAAAACTGCTGCACAACTAGGAAAGCACAGCTTAGCAGCCATCTGCTCTAGGGGCGGAGTTGGAGTTCCTCCTGCTTTTGTGTTTTGCCTTGTTTTTCCTGCAGGTGAACAAATCCCCAGTGTAAAATTAGAAAGCAAATACCGTGAGGTCCGAGATGGGGGTAGGGACCTGGGCTTTAAGAGCGCAGTCTCTCTCAGCTAGGCTTTTGCAATAATGTGCAAAGCTCTATGTGCAATCTAAAGTGTGCAAGCAACGAGCTTGTGCAAGGGCTGCAAATATCAATCTAGAAATAGAGAAGATTCACAGATGAAATATTTTTAAGGTGGGGGAGGACAGAATTAGAGAAGCATGCAAATTTATCCTAATCATATGACCTAATGCTTGACATCCCCCAAAGCTCTCTTGCAAGAACAAATTAACATCTTGTACTAAATGTACTAGTTTCATCTGTCTAATCCTCATTTGTGTAAGCAAGGAAACTGAGGCATGGGGAGGGGAATTGCTTCAACTACAGCTTCTAAGTTTGGCCATTCTTCTTCTTTGTCACCAAGCTTCAAACTTGCAGTTACCCTAGTTTGTAGACAGGACCAAGTAGAATCTCCTCATCATTTTTTGAAAATTAGACTAGTGATTGTCCTCAAATGGAAATTCCACTTTATTACTAAACATCCATGTTGCACCTCTAAGCATCAGGTTTGTTACCTTCAGCAGTCTTTGGATAACAGCATGATTTCAAAAAAAGAAGGGGAGCCAGAAGGGCCCTTGAGAGATGACCCAGTCAACCTCCAATTCCAAGGAGAAATTTCAGTAATTTTTTGCATTGTTTATGAAACTTGATTTTAAAACGTCCAATGAGGGAGACTGATCACTTTCCATGGGCAGTCCATCCCAACGTCACACCGTCCTTCTGCTTTATAAGGCTGCTCTGAATCTCCATTGTGCAGTTAACTCCACTACAACAATTTATCCCCTTCTCTTTGCAGCTATCTTTTAAGGATTTGAAAACTATTCATCACATCTCTCTTGAGTGTTCTCTAGACTAAACAAACCCATTTCCTTCAATCTGTCCTTGCAGGTCATGTTTTTCCTACACCTCTGTTCATTCACATTGCTCTCCCCTGGACTCTCTCCAGCTGCTCCTAGAACTGGATTGTATTCTAGCTGAGGCGTTAACAATATCTAGGAGAATTATTTCATGTCTGGCAAACAGTACTCCTGTTTATACGTTCCACACTGGTGTTTGCCTTTTTTTGCAACAACATGACATTTTTCACTCATGTTATGCTTCACTGCAACCCCTAGATTTTCTTTTGAAAACCTTTAGGAATTGCACCAGATTAAAGATGGGGTTTAGTTTCTCAGCTAGGATCGGAGTGCCGAACTCTCTGGCTCCAAGTCCTGCTTTCAGACCAAGCTTCAATCTTTGTCTGCAATCGCCAGCAGTTGATATCCTTTGACCCAGGAGACAAGTGAAAAGAAGCCAAGCAATCTGCAGACCTGCAGCCTGTGTGTGGGTAGTGAAACAAAAGCCTTCTCCAGATATAAACTACCTGATGCCCGAGTAGCAGAGGTGGGTGAGCATCTGTTCTGCTCACCTAGCAGCCCTACCTCACCACAGCTGCCTGCACCACTGCGGAGCAGCCGCACGGGCAGCTGAGAGAGGCTTGAGAGTTACACTGTGCATACCAGGAGCTGCAGAATCAAGTGTCTGCTTTGTGTACTAGCCCTGGGCAGGGACAGGAAAGAGAGCGCCAGCTTCTGAAACAAGCCAGACCCAGCACTCTATAAGGAAACTCAGAACAGCTGGCAGTGACATACAGAGCATAATGTTAGATCTGGCTGGGACTCGCCTCCAGAGACCAAAGACTSTGAGAGCTAGAGAGAACAGCCACTCAGTCTTCCAGCTGTGGGAACCAAAGCAGCAAAAACACAAGGCTAGACATCGGGGGGGAAAAGCCCTTGCCTTGCTGGTCCTCTGTACAACAAGGAAAACAGTGTATTATCTAATGGCGCTGCTCTTCCTTGGGACATGGACAAAGATGATTTTATGTAAGGCTTTCCCTCATCTCAGTGTAAAAGTATTCTACTTTACAGTTATTTCCCCATTGTGCTATTTCTTGTAATCCCTGAAAACTGCTAAGCCAGATACCTTGTCTTTCCGGTAGTGCTAAAATGTGACTGATACCTGCTACTGCTAGTTATCAAGGCAGCAATATAAAAATCCTTTCTGATATCTGCATAGTCCATAGTCCCAGGGCACCATTCCAAAGACTGGTGTTGCTATCCGTTTGCTATCTGAAAGGGTAATGCTGTCTTGCTTCCTCTTCTTCCTGAGATTGTTCGGAAAAACGTCTCTGTGCCTTTCTCCTAGATGGCATCTGTTCCTTACGGGTAGGACAAGAGCTGTCTCCTTTGCAGCTCTTGCTATTGAAATATACTCCCAATACAGTCTTCCTTGTTATCTCCAACTTATTTTCTGTTGCTAAAGAAGAATCTCTCTCCTTCCCAATGCAGGACTTTTTGTTACTCTTTTCTTAAGTCTTAAATTGGAAGGCAAAGCAGGTAAGCTAGACGACAAGACCAGCAAGCCCCTAGAGCTATGCAGAATCCTAATAAATCAGTGGAAGCAATTGAGAAATCTGTCATTATATAGCTGTTGTGCCTTTATTTTGCAAAGACTGGTGCTTTATTTCTGAGTTTAAGGTATGCTGAACCCATAAACATATAAGTAGCTTCATGTGTAAGTGCTTCCATGATTAACACTGTCACGATGACTTTGAAAGTGCTTCAAGTATTTGTCTGAGTCTTCTCAGGCAGTCGTGGAATTGAACCTTGACATCCTGGTTCCAAGAAGACATTTCAGCAGATCACAAGTAGCTCCTGTCACAGACAGGCTTCCCACACATTATTCCCAAATCTCAGCTGTTCCCGGATTTAGCTTCCCCTCAGAAATGTCAGCTCTACAAATGGAAATAATGAGTTGCAGAGAAGCGAACTGACTTGTGATTTTTATAGCAACTGCAACAGAACTCAGGTTTGCTTAACAGCAACAGAGAGCTCCGCTGCTCTTAGCTGAGTAACGTAGATAGAGGATTACCAAAATCTGAGTACTAACCTGGCTCTGGTTTAGTTTCAGGGGTGCCTGATTAAAATAAAAGCCAACATGAATGTGGGAACAGCGCACAGCGAGGTGAACCCCAACACCCGTGTCATGAACAGCCGGGGCATCTGGTTGTCCTACGTCCTCGGAATTGGCCTGCTGCACGTCGTACTCCTGAGTATCCCCTTCTTCAGCGTTCCTGTGGTTTGGACTCTTACTAACATCATTCACAACATGGTAAGGGAACAGCACGGTTGGCTTGATTTCCTGGGGCGTGCAGAGGTGGGTCTCCCAGCACCAGCTGTTCTTGTGAGAGGTCTAGTAAGATGCCTGTTAAAACAATTCCTTTTCCTGCATTTCCAAAGACGTGGAGTGACTTACTCAACCTCCACCCCTCAGACTGCACCTTTGCCTCTAGCTCATATATTTAAATCAGCCCAGGTGCCGATGAGACACCAAACGTCTGGTGAGGTTGCTCAGAGGGGACACAGAACTGATTTGCCTGCAGGGTAGGTCCCTTTGCTGTGTCCACCTGAACAGAGGAATAGATTTTACAGGCCACAGAAGCTAGCATAACAGCTTTCACTTTGGTTGATACAATAAGACTGAACTGGCCTCATTAGAGTAAAAAACAAGATTGAAAAACAAACCAATTTGTTCAGCTTAAAGTGAAAGATGAGTTCAGGAACAGATTCACTTCTTCTAAGGATCAGGTACCTAAATGAACATTCATCTGTGTCGTGCTAGATGTGTACAGGTATGCACAGCAGACCCCRACAGATGTGCATGCTGCAGCCAGGAGAACAGTGTACCAAGGCCATCTGTGATGCCAGAACCTGCTCTGTTTATACAGTGACGTCCTCTGCTGTGTCCTGGAAAAGCTGCAGCCACTCAGTAAAACCTTTCCTAGCGAGCAGAGGAAAACCATGATCTGTTTAATGGCTCACTTCTATGCCTCTGCCACCCCTTGTGCAAGTCTTAGCATGCTTGTGTCCTAGAGCTGAGAGCAGACCTCTAAGCAGCAACTCTCCCTCTGGCAAGAGAGCCAAATTACTTCACAGAGATGCAGCAATCGATTTTGTATCCTTTACTCTAAATAGCATCTCTGGCTGAGATTATTCAGGAGTCAGAAATGCCCCTCTTACTGGGGACTCTCATGCTTATGTTATCTATGTTTCTAGCCAAAAAAAAAAAAAAGAAGAAAAAAACCCAGCTGGAGCTGCTGGGGGCTGAGTTCAGCACAAATGCTGCCTGCTTTTCATCCAGATCCCCTTCTCCTCCCTTCCCCTTCTCTCCCCTGCCGCCCGTCTTGTGCCCATCCTGGGACCAGGAAGGAGTTTAAAAGGCCAGCAATAACTACATTTAAAAGACAAGCCTAACTTAGCCAGCCATTTGCTGCTTATCTGTAACTCGTGTTCCACTTCAAGAAGTTAACTTGTAATTAGAGTAGGAACAGACCCTTCTTAAAAGCATTTAGCATTGCTGTTGCATGGTACAACGAGCCTGTGCTAATATCCTGATCCCAGAGATCCAAACGCCCCAATGTTGCAACCATCTTCCTTGTTTATGCCCAGGAGCTGACTGAGAGGCCTCCAGTGCTAACAGCTCAGTCTGAGCTAGCCCCAGCCAGCAGTCTTCCTCCTTAGCCCTTGCAGCTTCATTAGCTGCTGTCGGCGTAAGGACACTTTCCAGGGATGGTGATGTGTCCCTCTAGCGGAACAGCACGCTGGTGCAAGTTGCCAGTCTGACCCCTTTTTCACAACTGTACTGTTGTTGCTGAAGTTGAACTCTCTCTGGTGGTGTGCTGAGGGACACACCGCATGCCGTGCGCGCTTCAGGCTGCGTTTGTATTTCCTACAGAGTATGTACATCTTCCTACATACCGTGAAAGGAACGCCTTTTGAGACTCCAGATCAAGGGAAGGCTCGGCTGCTCACGCACTGGGAGCAGATGGACTACGGCGTGCAGTTCACAGCGTCGCGCAAGTTCCTGACCATCATGCCCATTGTACTGTGAGTACTTCAGGGCACAGGCTGTCTCACATGCCTGTGCTAATCAATGCTGCTGTTGAATATGCTGTCCTGGGAAAACAAAACACTCTACCGCCCTCAAAAGAAAATCAAGTCTCTTCCGCTTCCTTCCCGAGTTCTGCTTTTAAAGCAATAGACTAACAGATGTATTTAGCAGTAGGCTACAGTATAATGTGCTTACACCAGTAGTCTTCTTGGCCACTCTCAGGCTAAATGTTTTGGAGAACAGTCTCCAGCTTGCTTTGGGGTCCTCTGCAACCTGAGTTAATGCTCATAGGGCACTTCTAGATAAATCAGTATAGACCTATGCTGTTCTAAGGTCCAGTATCCTGTACATTGCTGGGCTATTAGTGACCTTGTTTTTATAGACTATGATAATACTTAAGAGCCTGTTGCGGACTATGATCCTGTGATAATAGCTGCTGAACAGAACAAAAACACAGGTCTTGTCCCAGAAGAGGTCAGATAAAGGCTTAAGAAAACAGGTATATGAAAGAATGGAGAACCTGAGGGGAAAAAATGCAATCACTACAATGACAAGTGATCTTGACCTGCCTAGTTTCTACATGATACTGTCTGGTTTTCTGGCTCAAAAGCACAGGAAAGAGTATCAGGCTGTTTTTAAAGAAGGGTACTGAAGAGGCTGGATGGACAGCTGGAGGCTAGTCTTCCCATGTTCAAGAGAGAGAAAACGGGAGAAAAGAAATTAATGAGCACTGTTTCTGCCCCCAAGTTTGTTGTTTGTCAAATACAGAGTCTTCTTTCCCTGTTCCTAAGCTAGTTATTGCATCCATATAGGAGGTCTGTTTTTGTAGGGTGATTCATCAAAGGAGCGAGGGAAGCCATAACCGATCATTTATTTGAAGGTATCTTTGTGCTTCTGGGAGCCACGAGGAAGACTGAAGCCGTAGGTGCTGTAATTCAACTCCCTCTTTTTGTTCCCCTCCTTTCCAGGTATTTTCTAACCAGCTTTTACACAAAGTATGACCGGATACACTTCATAATCAACACCATCTCTCTTATGAGTGTCCTGATCCCCAAACTGCCCCAGTTTCATGGAGTCCGGATCTTTGGGATCAACAAGTACTGAACTGCTTGGATGGAGTGAATTGAAGAGGAGCAGGGGAGAGGGCGAAATTCCTTCTCTTTAGTCCTGTTTCTTTACCCTCATGCACACTGGGATATAGTTTCACGGCGGCTGTTTAAATACAGTATCCAATAGACGTATACCGCATGCTGGATCCTCCATGCCCAATAAATCTAAACAAGCTCCAGAGTAGAGTTTAGTGCGGAGCAGGATACATGATGCTGGATTTCTTTTATTCCAGTGTCATTAAGTAGATGCAGATACACTGAGACTTCAAGGTACAAAGAGGATGAATTCTGGGGAGGTTTTCATCTATCCCAGACATTGAATGAAAAGTATGGGGATGAGGGGAAAAGCTTCTAGTGCTGGTACTATTGCTGTGGTAAATGCACTTTAAAATATATTTCTCTTTCTGAAGCTAGGTGCTTTAAGTGATATGTGGGAAAATTCAAAGGGATACAGCCAGACTTTCCCAATACTTGATTGTTTTAGGGTATGGGTTTCATATCTGGGCAGGGAGTAGGGGAGAAGAGAATGACAGATTTTTATTTTTAAATCCTTTATCCCACTGAGAAAGGAAATTCTTTTACTGAAAAGAATACAGGAAGGAATGACCTGCAATTTGACAGAGCTTTCGGTTTTCTATGGTACCATTCATGTGGTCCAGGGGAAAAGTCCTAATCAGATCCTAAATCATGCTAGTTATTTTCAGCTCATACCAGAATCTGAGCAACTTTGCTCCCCACCCCAAACAACCCATTCTAAAGCACACACTGAGCACTCAGGCAGTGCTCAGTAGAGCATTTGGATTAAGGGGCAGGGTGCAAGTTATTTTAATGACTGACTAGAAGTGTCACTGAGCTACTTGGTACATGGAGATCATATGAGGATGCAAGAAACTGAAGACTGACAGGTATAGGCCAAATGAGACAGATGGCTGCTTGCTACAGGCAGTTAATGGCTGTGACTGGAATTTTTCTCCTCCAGCCAGCAACTTGGTCTCCCAAATCTGTGTACACGTTACTGACATCTGCTAGTTCTCCAGTTAGCTGTGGACTTAACTCAGCGTCTCACTTCACACCAGGAAAAGTGTTTGACTTCTGACTTAACCTGAAGTCTGAAGTCTGTCCCTCACCTCTATGCACAGTCTTGCCCAAGTCCTGCAGCAGCATCCCCTGGCCCTCAAATGACCATTGGAAAGGGTAAGGGAGCTGTAGGACAGCTGTACTAACAAGTGGCACCAGCAGCAGACAGCTAACTGCACTGACCAACAGAAGGATGTAATGGGTCACTGAAGATAACTGATGATTTAGTATAGAAACAGTATTGAGCTTTTTCCCCATAAAATTATCCACCTAAATAAAATAGGTTTGCAGGTTTATATCTCCTGGTTGAGAGGTCTTTCTACTGTTCACAGAGCAGTAGGTTTTTATTTTGGATTGTGTGCTGGTTGAAATGTTTTTCCTCATGCTTCCCCTGAAAGCCTGTATTTTTGTTGTCTTAGTGCTTATATTATCTCACATTTTTGACAACAATATAAACATTTTAAATATGGTATTTTTGTTCCTGCATTAGCCAAGTATAGCCTTAGAGGTCTGTGGGCAATAGAGTGGATATTGACGACTTCTGTTTGATGGTCTCAGCATAGGACAGAGATAGAAGAACTTCAAATTTGCATATAAGGTCTAGTAATACTCCATGCATTATTTTGGGCAAGCTGTTTTACTTCTCTGTCTCAGATTTACTATCAGACTGCTGCAGAGAAAGGGAAAAAAACATTTAATGTATCTCAGAGGGCTGTTGTAACGCCTAGAGAAGCATTATCTAATATGTTTGAAATGGAAATATTCTAAGTGAAAAGGAAGCTCTTGAGAAGATAGAAAGAAAAGAGAGTCTGGCTTGATACTTGAGTGCTATTCTCCAGCAAGGGAGTTTGACAGACGTCTAATTTATTTGGTTTGTTTTTCTTTTGTTTTTGTTTTTGTTTTTTTTAAATCTTTTAACCACCATGACATAGAGATTGCTGCTTTAGTTAAGGTACTACATACCCTAAAGCTAATATACTCTTTAAGCTACTAGACAATGACTTTTGAAATAAAATATTGTTTTCAAATTAGAGCTAGTTTTTCAATCAGCTGAGTATCTTTGATACTGTTGATTTCTTAGTCATTTTAATGTCTTGAATGCCTGCAGAAGGACTGCTACCCTCACATTTGCAGAGCCTGTTCTTAACAGGAGGGCTAGGTCAATATCCATGATGTGGACTGTACGGTGCTTAACAGATCTGAATGTCTGACAGCACATGGAATGTGCATGCTATCGGCAAATCTTCTCCAGAGAAAGAGCACAATTTAGTTATTTAGGTAGAATGTGAGGGGGGAAAAACATCCACTTATCTGCAACAAAAACAATTAATTTACCAAGGATGCTTTTGCTTAAAAACATTATTCCAATAGATATATTTATTGACTATTTCTGTAAGTACATGCACATTACACAAAATCAGAACAATTTTGACATTTTTAGCAGAAATATAAACTGAAGTTAGGGGTCAGATTTTTGTTAAAATACAGCACTGTAGCTTCATTGAAAGTCCTGTTGTTACAGCAGCTGAGGATCTGAACATACATTATTTGTACTCTTAACTGACACTATGGACATTTGATTCCATTTTGTTGAATTAAGATTAACTGCAAAACAATATAGAATAGAATGGAATTACAGGCTTCTCAAAAGAGCAGTTTTTAAAGCCTAAAATTTCTTGTTAGACAAAGCCTTAATTATTATAGCAAACTTTTCTGATTTACTTTGTTCACACTGAAATGAATTAAAATAGCCATTACACACATGTATTGGGGGTTACATGGCAAGTTGCATTCTTCACAACATAGGTACAGCATTTTTGCCATGGAATATCTGGAAGTTAACTTGGACTCATACAGTTAATCCAATCAAGTGAAATATAAATGAAAACAGGAGAAATATGGAAAAACGAGAGTAAAAACTGAAGAAACATTTCATGTTAATTATATAGTATGTTAAGTACCTAGATAAAATTAATAGTTACTTGAACAGTTATTGACCTGATAGTATCTTCCTTAAGATGCCATCTTCAAGATAAGTATAAGAATTAATAAAAAAAAATAGAAAACAAGCCACAGATTAATTTTAATTAAGCCACAGTTGCAATTGCTACTTGTTAGGTGTGCCTAAGCTAGGTTTCACTTAAAGAGCTTTGGTACTGCTGGCTGAGCCACCTTAATACACAAGTTTTGTGGCTGGCTCCTTCCTGTCAGTGTATCAAGGGAGCAAGTTGTACCTGACCTAATTTCTTGTTAACCATCTCCACTGCAACAGTGTGAAAATAACAGATAGAGTTTGGGGTCTCCTGGAACTCTGCACCAAAACTACTTCTGTTTTATTTCTGTTTGTTTTATAGAAGTGAGAGTTTAGTCCTAGAAGGCTAATCTTGGACACAAAAAAGTTAAAGAAGATAATCAAAACACTACAACTCCTATGGGATAAGTCACTTCAGGGAAAAGGGACATCAGGATAACAGAGACAGGATGAGGGATTTTCAGACAGTAATGTATTTGCAGCTAGCATAGCAGTGATAAAAGGGTGAAGCCTACCTTTTGCAGAGGGAACCGGAACAGGAGCGAGAGGACTGTCCGTTAGTTCTTTTAGACCACAGGATTTTCTCCAAGAACCTGCATGAAGGAGAGAGTTGATTGTTACTGGTTTTAAATGGGATTTTGATCACAACACACGTGACATTTTCCTCTAAGCCTTGTACTGGCTCCCTGCAGAGCGACTAGGGTAAACTTCAGCTGGAGAATTAAAGGTAGACTCCATTGTGTGACTGAGAAACAAAGAATGGACAAGTATGTACCTAAAATGCTTTTCATTTGTGTTTTGCTGTGGATGGAGAAGGGAAAAAGGTTTTGAAAAGCACCACTAGATGAGTTCACAGGCACTGGCAAAAGCCATCCCTTTGCCTGATCTTGTTGCAGGCAAAAACTGCTCTAAGCCATCGTTAAGACCATGTACTTATTCACACAGTACAGAAATCACTGCACCAGCAAAAGTCACAAAACAATCAAGTACTACCAGCTTGATGTTTCCAAATTAGGGATCCTGTCTTGCAATTCATTTAATATAGCTAACAGGATGTCATGGAACCCAACCCTTTACAGGAGAAAGCCTTTAAAAAAGAATACCCTGAGATCCAGGGCTACTTAATTTCAGAGGGGTTTTTTTTGTTTTGTTTTGTTTTTTAAATAAAGGCATGGTACTGGCCCTTGAAAAAGGGACAGCAGCTGGGTTACCATTGTTAACACATTAATATTTCCTGTTGTGACTTACATTGCTTTATCATTGCCCATAATATATATTTTAAGCATGCGAGTGTGTGTATATGTATCCTCCCTGGATCAATTTAAGCAAGCTAAATTAGTTTTTTATGGAACATTCTCACATTGTACATAGTTTTAGGGTTTTTTTTCCAGTAGCCCTTCTTTTTGCTGTGTATACAAAAGTCTCATCTAGAGAACTTTCTAAAATAAAGTGTGAATATTTTTATTACTCCTTTGTACAGTATTCTAAGAGAAACTAATAAAGTAAGTATTCATGTAAAAACTTGTATTTGGTTCCCTGAATTTTATATGGACAGGTTCTGCTGTTAAACAAGAGTGGCAAATAAATAACATTGCATGGCAACTGCAAGCCCACCAAATCCTAGACTGCAGTAAAGCAGAAAGCTTGCAGCCTCCTGCACGAATCCCTTGACAGAGTACTACACCAGTGAATTGCACGAGCCTTCTGCCTAGTAACAATGGAGCACGACGCATGGAAATGTATGTGCATCACTGTTCACCTGGAAACACAGACAAGTATAAAAGACAGACACGCAGAGTGCTTTGTCCTCAGTGCCCTTCTCCTTGCATACCTGGTGTTCAGACTTTTAAAAGCAAACTGTAGAAATTATATAAAATCTTACAGAAAATCCCAAGAAGTGGTTTATGACAGCATTCATACCTGTAACACACATACACTGTCCAGAGATTTAAATTCAATGATTAACAACATAAGGCAGATAGTTAATAAAAGTGCTCCCAGTAAAATAATATCATTGCCCTCTTGCCTACGACACACCTAGCTATTTCCCTCTGACAGGTTTAGTGAAATGCTCCAAAACCATTATTCCTCATCCTAATAGATAAAAAGTGTAATACAAGCGAAAATTAAAACTAGACTAGAAATGAAACTAATCTTACGATATAAGAAGAATTAATCTGTGGAACAACTTAAGGTTATCCACAGCCATTGTAATAGATCATGACAGAACACCACACATTGATGACAGAAATAACTTTTTGGAGGAAGAATTATGTAAACAATAGCCGATTGCCCTAATATAGCACATACTTCCGGATATCTGAAATATTTCCCCACCCCTACTGCTTTAAAGGGGCAATACCACTTATGAAACACAACTGATTGCATACACATTTGCACTGATCAGCAGATGAGAAGAGAAGCCACTTCACACTGTAAACAGGCAAGTAAATTTTTTAAGAGCTTTCAGTATGGGAGAGGGGTAGAGCAAACTATCTGTTAAGAGTAGCGTCTTAGTTTTACCTTTTTTGAAATCTGCCAAGAGACAGTCCTCCGCGTACTACTAAAACGATCCCACATTAAACACAGAATAGAGTAGGACTATTTCTTCCCCCCACCCTCATTTCATACAATAGTCCATCCTTTGTGATGTGTCAGTCTTTACAAATTTGAAAGAATCAAACTTAGTAAGTTTGTTTTTTCAGACCGCTGAGGGACATTAAGCAAGATGAAGGGAGGAATGATTTCCCATCCCCACAATGTGGTAGGAACTGCTAATCTGAACGATAAACAGGGATCAGCTTCTCTTCCTTTCTCTAACAAAATCTGATAAAGTAGGGTACAGATGAGATGAAAAAGCCTGCACACTTTTCTCCTCAATAAGTACAGTAACCTTTTTAATTTGTAAATCAAAGATTTTCTTCATCATGCCTTAGAAATGTTGCTGGAGAAACAAAATCGAAAGTTTAGAGTAATAACAAGCTGCAACAGGACACTGTCTGACACACGGTGTTTGCCTTTCTGCCTCTCAAACATCTAACTTTCTTGAGGTGGAGATATAGGTAGAGAACTAGAACGTATCCAAGTAGCTGTGTTGGAATGCATGTGTTTTTGGGGAGAAGGAGTTGGCATAGATACAGATGAAATGCACCCAAAATGCTGAGGAATGTTTTGGCATAGAACAAGCTGTCCTACCTTTTCCCGTAAGCCATTATTCTCCTTTCAACGCTTTCACTTTCTCATTGTAAGACTTCAAAAAAATAATTTTTCTAATGCTTTAGCATTGTCATTTCCAAATAAGTCATTCTTATCTGTCAGGCCTCAAGATATAAGGGGGTAAAATGCAGAAGTAGTACTTGTAGAGGAACTAAGAATCATCCTCTGCAAACTGCTAGTTCACTGTGGCAGGAAATTACTCAAACCTTCTTTTCTTTAAATGTTAAATGTGGTGAACACATTAGTTATTAGAGATTAAAATGTTTAGGACAACAGTAACTGATATACTAGGCTAAGTAGCCATGTCTAGTTCTAGTAATGAAAATTATTCTGGTGTGTGCTGGTATATGAAACAAATAACACGTCTTAATTTAAACTGTAGTAATAGATTCCAGTGCTGAAGATCAGTACCCTCAGAAACTAATAACTGTGTTCTCGGTCTACAAACTGTCTATGTGAAGACTGGAAATTAAAAGGCAAAATGGGATAAGCCTGAACAAGCTTAATTTGCAAGCTATGACTCCTATTCCTAGTTCTCTAAGAACTTCCCTGTAAATAATCTTGGATAAATGGTGTTCTTGTACAAATGTGAGCTTTTTGGATGTTATCCTTTTTGAAATGTCCTCAATAATTAAAAGTGCCAGATATTTTTCTACCACCTCCTATTCATATTTCAAGTAATTTTGCTTAATTTGTCTTTACCTCTTCCCTAAGGCACAAGTACACTTCCTTTCAGTTCAAAGTTTTATCAAGCTGCAGCAGAATGTTTAAAAAAGTTACCCAATCCATAGCAAAGCAGATGGATCCAAAAGGAGAACTGATTCCAGTTTATAGTATCTTAGACCAAGAACATTTCAGACCCTTCTGCCTAGTTAGAAGAAAAAGCAAAACCGTATTCTGTCCGACTCCTGGCTACCAAAGAACAGAGTATAGTCTCTATGATGTGTTGCTACTTGGAGAAGACAAAACAAGTGCAGGTAATGTCCAGATTTATCAGTAAGTTTACAGTTTCCATAAACAAAATATTTGGATCATCCTGTTTTCTCTCAGTGGCTACCATGTTCCATCTTTCTTGTGTGCATGAGTTATAGTACTGAGTCTGTGCAATTATGTTTAAGCAAACACATCAAATTATTTCAGAGTCCCTCATTCTCAGTGAAGACGTTCAAGATTCAAGCCAAGTTACATTCACACACCACGTTGATGGCAGAGTTGAAGGGAAACTTCACCTTCCTGTTAACTCTGCAAACACAGAAGTATATGGATCTACCCGCTGGTCAAAAGAGGGGTCCATCAAGCTGGAAAAGAAGTACATACCAGTAGCAAAACTTGAGTCACTAAAAACAGAAAGGTAAGGCAGACAGAAATGGAGCATGCACACTTTGGTCACACTCTTTTACCTTATGCCAGATCACACAATTTGTTTTCAACAGCTAAAAATAAGATTAAAGTCTGAGACAATGCATTTTCCCTAGTTATGCATACTTCTTGAGGACTGGAAAGAGGTGGTAAAGACTTTTTACATAGGTTTGTAATGCTTATAGATTTCTTTGTTCTTAAGAAAGTGGAAACACCTCAATGTGAGTCAAATCATCTTTTCTCATGTTTTATACCTGCAAAGAAACATACAAATCAGGACACACCACCTATGTGGCCTGCCAGAACATGGCCCCCTCTGCCACTTCTTTCCTGAGGGTCCCTGTCAGATGCAGAAGGAAAATGCATTGCGGACAGCAGAAATTGCAGCTCATTTTCTGCCACTCCCCCCCCCCCCCAAGCCCCTTACACATTGTGACATTTATGTACACTCACATAATGGGAGAAAGGACACAAGCATAAGGCCTTTGTCTCTAAACAGGCTACAGGTACTTTTGGTATAACTCACAGAATAAGAGCAATAGACACTTAGCAGATATTGCATCCTTTTTCTCCTTTAGAAAAATCAATATGAATCACTCCTTCATTGAACAAGTAAAGAAAAAGCAACAGAATTTGTACGTGGTTCATGAATCAATACAAGCCTCAGAGACAACCAGCTATGAGGAAACCAACAAGACAGAAGGGAGCTTCATGGCCCAACTTTATGCCAAGTTCAGCACAAAGGTTAGACTTGTCTTTAACTTCAGGAGCCAGTCCTTTTAGAACATCCGCATGCCATTCAGCTCTAGTATAATTTTTCGTTGATCAGGGCACCAGAGACTGCAAACGAAGCATAACTATACCCAAAGGCTGCACCATAGCATTCAGAACGATGCAGCTGACTATTGAAGGTGGATCATGGGGTAAGTAACTTTCAGGAACTTCCAACTCTTCCATTCAGGAAACAATGCAGCACAGCAAAAACATTTCCTAAAACATCATTCAGCCTAATGGCCCCCCCCTTAGCTCATTTGAAAGAAAATGAACATATGCAATATTAATTGCAGAAATCAAGCGGGAAAAGACACTACATAGTAAGTAAGTTAAGAGAGCTACTTGGGAAAGAGGTGCAGTCATGCTTTTTTTTGGCAAGAAAACAAACTTGTAAGGAAATCTCAACAATAGATTTCATGAACTGTAAAGACAACTCCTGTTGAAAGACTGGGTAGAGGACAAAAGTTTTTCTTTTCTTATAGGATAAAATAGCTTGGGAAAAAACAGGGTGGCTGAACCTTCAATAGGAAGACCGGCATAAGAGGCTAGTGCTGGACAGGTAGAGAAAGAAAGGATGAACATCCATGAAACCTGCTGCAGGATTCTGGAGATCACATTTTGGCTTGCCCCCCTATCCTCTGTGCTACATGTGCCTACATGGAACTTGCTGAATTTAAGTTGTCGTTTTAATTTGCTTATATTTTAACACACATTTGGGCAGATACAAATCCTGACATAAAGCACATGGCAATAGAGAATAAAGTCTGAGAATGATGAATTTAACTGAATTCTGAAATGAACGGGCAGAAGATAGATGCATTGGAGAACAGTGGAAATAATATCACAGTCTGACCTACAATTAGCACAGGAAATTTCATAACTGGGATACTAATATCTTCAGACTTAAAAAAAAAAAAAAAAACAAACACAACTATCCAACTTTAAGTATTTTCTAAATTAACAATTCCCTTTTTATTCTCTTGCAGGTATTTACCATTTCCCAGAAGACAACGTAGGAACATTCGTATCTGATGGCAAGCGATGTATGTTAATACTTTCATTTGCCTTACTTTTATCCCATTTGGCTAACCTGAAATTTCTCAAGATAAACACACACCATCAAAAGCAATGCATTTATTGTGGGCTACTGCCCATCACCTGAGCCATGGCAATTGTCCATAAGGAAGTATACTCGTTACCTATTATTTACTTCCAAAAAATATTAATCTACATGTTTCAAATTGTAATTTTAGGGATGCCAGTGGACCTACTGTAGTATTCCCCAGTTTAAAAGTGATATATTTTAACTTTTTCTGATTTTCAGGCTTCTTAGATGGAAAATTAGGAGCGCTAGAGAAGGAAGTTAAAGCAAAATATCGAATTTTCTCCAGGTTGTCTGTGGATCTGCGCATCACATTTTTAACATCCATCAAAGCTGTGATGAGAAACAGAAACCTCTTTCAAGAACTGACCCAGAAAGTAAGCAAAGTTGTTCTCACTGCCAGAATTTATAGGTACAAAGACTTCCACTATCATACAGCTGCCCCCAAGAGTCATCTCCTATGCCATGACTATCAGTCCAAATTAGTCTTCAGCACATTCACCTGGTCTTTATCACCACACAAAGAGAGAGAGAGAAGGTGCTCAGGACAGAGTGGTCTGGGGAAATATGTCCTCAGTGTGGCTTAGCAGGCCTCTCATCTCATCTTTTACAGATTTTTTTTTTTTTTTTTTTTAAAACACAGAGTTCTTTATCTGAAGGTATCAACAAATCATTTAAATCCAGTATTCTGTATTTAATGTGTGAATGCTGTACTTCACTAAAGCCTCAATTAGAGCCTCATAAATAGCTAGGGATAGGAAACCCGTATTACATGACTGTTTATATGTCTACTTCTGTAGTTACATTGCAATGCACTATCAGCAGCCTCTTCTCTTAAATCCTGAGACTTCTTTCTCTGATTTCCCCCCCCTCCCCCAGATGGAAGCTGTTCTTGATGAAACTGATAATTGTGAGCTGAAAACAGAGAGCCCAGACTTAAAAGACCTGCTGCACAGTTTACGGGATTCTCCGAGAGATCTCCTCCTTAAGCTTGCAGAAGCAATTAACTACACCCTTTATGCTTTAGACGGTAAGGTTTTCTGGTCATTCTAATAGAGAAATCTAGCAGTATCAAAATATTCTGAAAGCATTCCTGTCTATAAGGCTAACAGAATACAAAAAGCTTGCAGAGAGTGAAATACTTGCAGAGAACCTACCTAAAATCATTTCTTAGATTCTGGAAACTGAAGAAGGTTTTGATGAGAGCAAAGACCTGTCCATTACAGCTGCTAATTAGCAACAGTTTGAGGGTCACAGTGCAGTAACTGCTAGGAGCATTATACTGAATTACCGGGTATATAAAGGCATCCTTGAACAAAGCAAAGGAGGACTTGAAATTTGAATTAAAACATAGGTAAAGGTGGGAAGGTTACATTCCAGAAACAAGAGTACCGATCCCAGGGTTCTTTTCCTAAGGTTGCCAAAAGATACGGTTTGAACGTCCCCTCAACTCTCTCACCCCCAAGATCTCTACTACTCAGTATTATCATAATCTGTAAATTAAAATAATACTTTCATTCAGTTCATAAGGAGACTGCATGATTAATTTAGTATAAAATGTCTGAATAACTTTTGATCAAGCAGGTGTTCCATGCTGACAGTTGATGTTCATTATCTTGCCAATTGTCTCTGAGACAAGTCAGTGGGGTTTTTTGTTAGGCTTTTTTTGGTGTTTTTTTTTTTTTTTTTTTTTGCTATAAACCTGTTTTAATTCTCCAGAATTAACGGAGGATCAGCTCCTGCTATTGCTAGAGTCTTTGGAAGAGAAGATTGTGTCCCAACAGCTTAAGCTGGTGAGAAACCACACATCATCTACTTGTCTCAAAATGAAGGGGGGGGGGGTTGTTTTTTATTTTGTTATTTCAAGCAACATTTAGATTATGGTATAAATAGCAGTATCACAACTTAAGGTAACATTGGAAAGAAGAGAAGGAAGAATTACTACAGGCTTCAAACTTGGCAGGGATCAAAACACTCACTTTGAGAGAAATCACACAACACAAGAAGGCCTAAGTTTTCTAACATCTATTTTGCAGATATAATAAATACTAAACTGGATGCAGCTGAGTATCATTTTCTGGTATATTCTCTCTCTCTCTCTCTTTGGAAAAGAAAGGTACTTTGTCATTTGAGTTTGCTAGAGTTGCAAGCATCCCCTTGACCAGCAGTTAGGAGAGAGAGAGAGAACGCTGCTGTGGAATTTGTTAGCTTCTTAGGCTTCAGATTTACAAGCACAGTATCATTTTGATTTCTTGGACGTAACCAATTCACAAGACACTGAAAACTGAGTACATGAGTATGATAATCTTTCTGGGTGAAAAGTGCTATGTATAAATGTGTATTATTCAGTGAGTCTGTAAGATGTCAAGTCAAAGACATCATTTATTCACTTAGTGACTTCCAGTGATGGGTGGCACAGCCTTACTGCAGCACTGATGAGAGTTTTAAAATACTGACTTTGCTGTTTTTGTTGTTGTAAAGGTCAAGAGCATCTTGGAACACGACATACAAAATATGGAGGGGTGTTTCAGCGTGGATGCCAGTCTGCTCTCCTTCTCACAAGAGAAGGAACAAAAATTAACCACTGTAATGTTAGAGATGAGTGGAGTGAAGATTCAGAAAAATGGATCTGCTGAATGTAAGCAAGAAGCCTTCTCACCCCTAGCAGCCCTGTATGCATCTTTATACGTGCTGGATCTTCTGAGTAAATTAGACTAGACTACACTTTTCTTCCCATTAGCAATGATTTAAAGAGAATGGCTTGAGGATATATTTGAAAGTCTATTACTGTAAGAGAGTTTCACTCTCCAAGCTTCACTCCTATCTAGGCGAGACATTCTTTATAAGCACTCAGTCCTGCTTCTAAATGAGTGGGAAAAGCAGAGTCCTAAAGCAACGCATCTGCTTATGGAAGCCAGCAACCAAATCTCAGAATTAATTTCCCATTGAATGCATAGTGCCAACTGAAAAAATCCACTAGCCCAAAGAGTCTCAAACCTGTCAGCTGCACATTATGTGATCCTAGTTTTACTAGGAAACACCAGCACATAGCTTCTCATGCAATCAACCAGAGGCAAAGGAATACATCAGAAGCAGTTTGAAAGTGAAATCCAGGTCACACTTTCAATTCCTGTGCAAGTCAATAAGTGGTAGATATTAGAAAATCCACAAAACTTTGAGAACTGCAAGGTCTTGAAGAATTTTACAGCTATGCTGTTAAAACAATATCTTCACCACACATCCCATGAGTGGTGCTGAGAAATAGATTATGACGGTTCTAGAATACATTCAGCAGTCCCCCTACAACTTCTGGGTTAAATCAGGAAAAGAAACATGACCAATATTCAAGCAGATACTGTTACCTACTCGCAGGATGAGTTTCAAAGTTATCAGAAAACATTAGATAGGTCAGATATCAAAGAGAGTGTATTTGTTTCTACAACCGCCACAAAGGAAGGAACCATTCATCTACTTTAAACACTTTAGGATAAAAAGAAGTCACAGATCCCAAAAGCACAATAGTGAAGTTATATCCTATCCCATTCCTCCTCCTCTAACCGTATCAGCAGAGATTCTGCAGGCCACTTTAATGTCTCTTCTTCAGCAAACATTGTATCAATAATTCTCTTCATAATCATACAGATAATCTTTTTCCCTAGCAGCAAAGATATTCCAAATACAGCAATATTGGTATAACCTTCTATATATTATAGCCTGTCACAAGTTTGGTTGGTTTTTTTTGTTTGTTTGTTTTTACCAGCAGATAGTTCATGCTAGACTAGATCTTAGATGCCACCTCTGTCCAAAAATGGGTGTTTTCCCATTACGCCAATACTGCACTTTTTAGTGCCATCGTATATATTCTTTAAACAAGGACTGTTCAGTGGGCAGCTCACAGGCTAAACCCACGCTGCTAAACAGTTTTGGGGCAAACAAACTAGCTCCCACCACCATTAGGTAATTATGTGCTTTGACCATCCAGCTCTCGAATAACCTCCTCCATTATGATCCAGCACCTATACTTTAAAGAAACTAGATAACCCTTTTTATAAGGCTATTAGAGAACTCAATAAGTAACAGTGGACTGCACAACTGGCTTGCCCCCACCTTTCTATAAAATTCAGATAACAAATGTGAAATTGGTTGGGTTTTTAACTCTTTTAGAGCAGGCACAACAAATGCTCTGGTTACTGCTACAGAAATAAAGAGAATAATTTCTTATCGGGTACCTGGATGTTCTTAAAGGCAATTTTTTACTCACGTGTATATCACAGTTCAAGATGACTGACTCAACTATGCCAGAACTCTCACCTGGGCGGCTGCAGGGGACCAGGTTGCACACATAACAGGAGCCAGGGCTGAGGCGGCAGAGCCCAGACTCCGGGCCCTGAGGCCGCTCAGGGGGACGGGGAGGAGCACGGACAACATTCCCGGGCGGGGGAAGGCCACGGCCGGGCCCGACAGAACCGGCGCCGCCACCCGGAGCCAACGGTCCTCGCGCCTCGCCTCAGCGCGGCAGGCGGGAAACGCGCGCGCATGCGCCGAGCGGCCGGTTTAAATCAGCCGAGCGGCTGCCGGAAACACCCGAGCAGTTGCCGGAAAAACCCGAGCAGCTGCCGGAAACTCCCGAGCGGG
>NW_020450019.1:917844-950804 GCF_003343035.1 Apteryx rowi
GGAGCTTTAGGGAGTTCCTGGGGGGGGAAATCCGTGTAGGGGAGCATTGCACGGGGCTGCCTGTGGGGGAAGGAAGGTGGGGCAGGGAGCATATGGGGGAGAGAAGCTCGGGGGGGTACTATGGGGGGAAGGGAGCTGTGGGGAATAAGGGGGATCCTTCTAAGGGAAAGGGAGCTAGGGAGGATCTCTGGGGGATCCTTGTGAGGGGCTGCAGCAAGAGACAGACAACAGCAGGGGAAGCTGGGGAAAGCTGTGGTGGGTGCCTGGCGGGGGGGCTACGAAGGGGGTTGGAGCCCATGGATCAAGGGATAATTCAGGTGGGAAGGGGCCTCTGGAGGTGTCCGGTCCAGCCTCCTGCTCAGAGCAGAGTCAGCCACAGGGTCAGACCAGGTCACTCGGGACACAGAGGCTGCACAGCCGAGGTCTCTCCTGAAAGTGTATCCAAAGAGTAGAGACAGAAGGACCCAGCAGTGGCAGGATGGAGCAACCCTCTTACCTGGTGTGATCCTGGTATCCGGCTTTGCTCTGGGAGACAGCGCGCTAACGCCACATCCCCTCTGCTCCTACAGATATCAAAGAGCACGTGAAGCAGCTCGAGAAGGCGGTGTCGGGGAAGGAGCCACGCTACGTCCTGCGTGCCTTGCGGGCTCTACCCTCCACCTCCCGCCGACTCAACTCCAACGTGCTCCACAAGGCCATCAACGGCTTCTTCACCTCCAACAGCACCACGCGGGACTTTCTCCTCAGCTTCCTGGAGGAGGTGAGGCTGCAGGGGATGGGGGGAGGCGACCAGCTGCGGAGGGGCTGCAGGAAGGAGCGTCTGGGGCGCTGCTGCGGGGCAGGAGGGCGTCGGGAGCAGCAAGGGCTTGGGGACATCTGAGACACACAGCCCCTGAGGCGCTTCCCGCCGGCGGAGGCACAGGGAGCGCTGGCCGGGGAGGCCGGTGGCGGGTCGAGCCCAGGGCCCAGCGCGTCTCTCTCCGCAGTCCATGGACACAGAAGCAGAGCTGCAGTTTCGCCCGCGGACGGGGAAGGCGGCCTCAGCCCCTCTCTTGCCAGAGGTGGAGACCTACCTCCAGCTGCTCCTTGTAATCTACCTGATGAACAGCAAGCGATACCCAGAGGTGAGATTCGCCTTGCTGCCCGCTCTAAACCCGAGCTCTTCACGGTGCACTCCTGCACCAGGCCAGGACCTGGGACTGGAGAGCCCGGTGGCCTCCTCGCCCCACGGTTTCCCCCTTGCCTCAGCTGCATTTGGAGGGCTCTGCCAGGAGGCAGCCTCCAGGGTTAGCCCTCACCGCTGCGGCTCTCGGCCGAGGGCAGTCCCACATCCCCGTCTGTCTCCCAACTCTTCCTAGGCAGCAGCTCATCTCTTCTGACCTCTGTTCCCCTCCTGCAGGCCCAGAAAGTGTCTGACGACCTGATGCAGAAGATCAGTTCCCAGAACCGCCGCGCCCTTGACCTGGTGGTGGCTAAATGTTACTATTACCACTCGCGCATCTATGAGTTCCTGAATAAACTTGATGTGGTCAGGAGGTAGGGTTGGCCCTCCACGGTGGTCCCGTGCACAGGCGCTCCCCGAGCTTGGCTCTGCGAGTCCAGGTGAGCCGGGCTGCTGCTTCCCTTTCCCTGCCTGACACGCGCTTTCCCTTCCCTGCGCTGAAGCTTCCTGCATGCCCGGCTGCGGACAGCCACGCTGCGCCACGACGCAGATGGGCAGGCCACGCTCCTGAACCTGCTGCTGAGGAACTACCTTCACTACAACCTCTACGACCAAGCAGAAAAGCTCGTCTCCAAGTCTGTGTTTCCCGAGCAGGCCAACAACAACGAGTGGGCACGGTACCTCTATTACACAGGTGAGACGCGGGGGGTCCCGCACGCCACTGGCAGCTCGGGGTGCATGCGAAATTTGGGTCTCTAGTGCCCCAGAGAATCTGTTTGAGCAGTGGGCGTTGGATCTTCAAGTCCGGATTTGAAGCCCTGGCCAGGTGGGTCCAATTGGACTCGCTCAGTGGCTTTTCCAAATGCCTCCTGCCCCGTGTGAACCCTCTCCCTCTCCCAGGGCGCATCAAGGCCATTCAACTGGAGTATTCGGAGGCACGGAGGACCATGACGAACGCCCTGCGGAAGGCACCGCAGCACACGGCTGTTGGCTTCAAACAGACGGTGAGCGAGCACGGGGGGCGCGCGAACGCATGGGGGTGTCGGTTCCTCGTTGGCTCTGGGTCGGGGCTGTGGCAGGGCAGGTCTCACCACCTTGCCGGACACTGTCTCCGGGGTTTAGCCCCATCCTGAGCTCTCCGGGACTCACAATCTCTTTCTGCTTCAGGTGCACAAGCTGCTCATCGTGGTGGAACTGCTGCTAGGGGAGATCCCGGACAGGCTCCAGTTCAGACAACCCTCTCTCAAGCGGTCGCTCATGCCCTACTTCCTCCTGACTCAGGGTATGATGGGCCGTTCCTGCCCACGCTCGGTTCCTCGCGGAGCCGCAGCGCTGCCGCATCTTGGCACAACGTCCTGCGCTTCAAGGAAGCGGGAAGCCGTGGAGGGGGAGTAGGGGGGTGAGCAATGGGGGTTTCTCTCCTCTTGCCTCAAAGGGACCCAGCTTCCAGACTCCTCTTGGAGCCAGTCTGAAGCGCGAGTCCGCAGTCCCTGAAAGGCTGTTGAGCAGCTGGGTGCAGGACACCTGGGCGCAGGACACCTGGGCCCTCCTCTCAGCCCATAAGAGGGATGGATGGCAGGCCTGGGAGCCAGGCCCCCGCCTCGCGTTCCCCTCCGGCACCTCGGCCTTAGATCCTTCCCCTATTTACACATTCTCTCCTCCCTCATCTGCCTGCTCCAGCCGTCAGGACTGGGAACCTGGCCAAGTTCAACCAGGTCCTCGATCAGTTTGGGGACAAGTTCCAGGCCGACGGCACCTACACCCTGATCATTCGCTTGAGGCACAACGTCATCAAGACGGGTAGGAGGTCACCGCTGTGGTGTTTGGGGGCTGTGTCACGGCTGGTGCCGCGGGCTTGGCAGGCAGCTGGGTGTCACCTTGTGCACCTGGGACCGTGGCTGCCTGGCAAGAGAGGGCTCAGCTCTTGTTGTCCTCCTCTCAGGTGTCCGTATGATCAGCCTCTCCTACTCTCGCATTTCCCTGGCTGACATTGCCCAGAAGCTGCAGCTGGACAGCCCAGAGGATGCGGAGTTCATCGTTGCCAAGGTAGCTGCGGGTGAAATCTCGTACGACTTCTGGGTCCCGATGCCTGCCTGCAGCTCCTGGTTCTCGCAGCCGGCCTCGCGCTGCTGCCAGGCTGCTTCCGCCCCATCTCTGCAGCGCTCCCTTCCTGGGGACGGTTAGGTCACCGCGTCCCGTCTCTGTGCGCTGCGTCCCGAGCCCAGCGCTCCTGTCGCAGCAGCCAACTCCTTTCGCTCTAAATTGCTGCCTCAGCCCTTGGAGACAGCGGGTGCTCTGATCACATGCCCTCCGGCTTGCAGGCCATCCGGGACGGCGTGATCGAGGCCAGCATTAACCACGAGAAGGGCTATGTCCAGTCAAAAGAAATGATCGACATCTACTCGACCCGGGAGCCCCAGCTGGCGTTTCACCAGCGCATCTCTTTCTGCCTCGACATCCACAACATGTCCGTCAAGGTGAGCGCAGCGGTGTGGGCACCTCGCGCTGGTCCCCGGCCAATGCGCTGGGACAGCACACGCCACTGGGATTGCCCTGTCGAGTGAGGAATCGCGCTGGGCCGCACTGGAAAGCTGCAGGCATGTTCAGGGCTCCACTGCAGAGCTGGGGGGAACAGGTCTCCATCACAGAACCAGCCGGGGCATCTCGTTGCCTTCCCGGGTTCAGAGAAAGTAGTTCCAGCTAAGGCTGGGACAGAGCTGGCTGGAACGCGGTGGTTTTCTGACTGGCAGAAGGGGACAGCGGGGCAGAGTCGAGGCCTCTCTCTGCTCACAGCTTCTTGTCTCCCTTGTTTTTCCAGGCCATGAGGTTCCCACCCAAATCTTACAACAAGGACTTGGAATCTGCAGAGGTGAGATCTCATCTGTGCCTCTGTTGCCCTCTGGCTCAGCTGGCCGCGTGCTGGCAGAAGGCTCGCTCGTAGCGTGGCCCAGCAGTCACCAAGGCCAGTGGAAGGACCTGGATCCTGTCCCCGCTTGCCACCAACTTCTGCCTTTGCTTTCCAGGAGCGCCGGGAGCGTGAGCAGCAGGACCTGGAGTTTGCGAAGGAGATGGCGGAGGATGATGATGACGGTTTCCCGTGACCCTCTGGCCTGGCTGTACTTTTTTTATTTGTCCCTAGGGAAGATGCTGTCTGAGCGGAGCTGCCTCCCATGGCCCCGGGCCCCGATCTGCCTTTCTTTTATAAATACCTGCATGTCTGTACCGGGGGAGGGGGACACGTGGGTTCCCTGGGCCCACAGCCACAGGCCCTGCTCCCCCGTCGCCCTCGCCGCCCACGGAGGGAACCCCCTTCCCCAGTAAACAAACGTTCTTTTAAGGTTGCTCGTGGTCGAAGTCGTTGCTGAGCCCCACGCGGAGGCACGCGAGGGCCCATGAACTGGGAGCTCCACGGGAAGCGGGGCTGGGGTGGGCGGGGGTCGGCAGTAGGGCTCCACGGGGACTGCAGCCGCCCCCGGCTCTCACAATAATGGGGTCAGACTTTGTTAAAGCTTCAATTATGACTTTTAAAATAAAAGTTGGAAAAAACACCAGCCTGCCCTGTTCCGGTGTGGGTTTGTTGTCGCATCTGTGAGTGAGCGTGGGGCCGGCCAGAGCCGCGGAGGCCTGGAAGAGCAGCTTTGGGCTGCAGGGGGGAACCCGGAGCTCTGCTGGAGCCCTGATTTCCCCCTCTTTGCCCTCCTCCCCTCGCCCTGTGGCCAAGGCAGGGCTGGGCCCAGTGGGATCCGATTCCCCGGGGCTGCAGCTCCCGCCCCGGAGCGGCCCGTGGACACATCCCGGCTGTGCTGGGACAGGCCCTGGGAGGGGGGGACAGGGACGGGGACCCAGCAGCATCGGCCCGCGACCACGTGCAGCCCCAGGGCTGAGCCGAGGGCTGGTGCTGGGACACCAACCGCCGGGATCCCGTTTCCCAAAAGCCGCTTTGTTCTGCGGCTGCAAACAAAGGCCAGGGCAGGAATTACCAGGATTAGCAGCTTGAACAGGCAGCTGTGTACGCAGCAGCGCGCATTCCCCCTGCGCGGGAAGGGGCCGAGCCCCACGTCCCCCTCCCGGCCTGCCGGGAAAGACGCCGGGGCTGCTCCGGGCAGGTCCCTCCTGGTGCCCCACGGCCCTCCCAGCCCCACAGCCGCTGGCGCAGGGGGCGAGGGACCCCCAGGACCTGCCCCATCCCTCCAAGGGGTTCATGCTCGTGTGCCGGACCCAGCCCTGCCGTGCTGGGGGCCTCTGTGCCCCTCGGGGGAGCGATGGGGATGGGGGGGGACATGCAGCACCACGACAGGGTCCCGCTGGCATCTGGGCCCAGCTGGCCTCATCCTCTGGGGAAATCTGGGAATCTCCCAGCGCTCCCAAGTTGGGCCGGCAGCCAAGGGTCACATGGGTCAGGAGCAGGACAGCCCCAGCGTGATGGATACGGCTCGTACCCTCCCAGCTGGGACGGAGCAGGGAAGGGGACAGCCCTGGCCCGACGTAGCCGCCGGATCTGGCGCTAGGGACATCCCGGAAACAGCAGCTTCCTCACGGAGGAGCAGGAGGATCCCTGGGGCGAAGCCGCGGAGAGGAAGGGCGGCCACGAGGCACAACCGCAGCGGGGCGGGTGTCCGGGGCAGCCCCCGCCGCCGGGCCCTGGCAGCTCCGGCCCCGGGGGCGAATTGTGCTGGCCCAGCGCTCCCACCCACGCCTCGCCACCCACACGTTTCGGGTTCGGACACCACTTCCTTCCTCGGAAAGCCAACATGGGCTTTTGGCTCCGCTCGGCACTGATTCACCCCTCTCCCTCCCCTGCCCTGGCCCCAATTCCTGAAAGCACCAACCTGCTGAGATGGCAGCTCTGCTCAGCTCTGGGGAAAAGCGCGATGCCAGGAGCGCCCCAGCAGATCGTGCGGATCCCTTCCACGGCCACCCTGGTCCGGCTGGGCCCTGCCTGCCCCTGGCTCCGGGGAGGGCAAAGGCAGAGCCAGAGAGGAAAAAATTCTCCCAAGAAATCCCACAAACAGGCGCCACTGCTGCAGTCCTTTCGCACAGCCTGAGGGCAGGGCGCATAGTACTTCCAGGTCCTGGGAGAGGAAAGTCATCATTAGGTTTCAGCGTTAACACCTGTCTCATGCTGGGCGAGGCCCCAGGTGGTGCTCACAGCTGGGCTGCGCCTTTCCAGGTGTTTCCTTTCACCCAGCCGGAGGCCGGAGCGGCTCCAGGGACTCGGGAGCGGTCCGGGGGCTGCATGGCGGCAGCGTGGCCCGCGAGCCGGCCCGGCCCAGTGCGGGCAGCGAGGGCTGTGACGCGTGAGGCTGGGGCTTCCCATCCCGTGTGGCCTGTGGGAGGGAAGTGATGTGACCGAGGGCCCTGCGGGGGGTTGGTGGCGCAGGAGTGAGGTTCCCCCCACACCCCGGGTCAATCCTGCTGGGATCCCACCAGCCCCTTTCCCGGGTCTGGGGCTACCGCAGAGCCGGTGCCTCCCCGTGTCCTGGCTGGCCTGTGCAGGGCAGCAGCCGGCTCACCTGGCACCGAGACAGCAAATAATCCTGGAAGCACTTGTGGGACCTGGCCGGAGCCAAAATCCCACGTCAGAGCCCCGGGGCAGCCCGAGAGCAGGGAGCAGCTGGGCTCGCTCCGGACTGCGGCTCCCGGGGCTTCCCTGGCAGCCGCTTCCGCGAAGGGCCAGCGGGGACGGCCCCTTGCAGGGCGAGCGCGGGCGCGGGCTGGGATGCAGCCAGTGCCGGTGCTGGGCGCTGCACGCGGGGGCCGGGCTGCAGGGACCGTYGCCGGGGTCTCACCGCTGCGAAGGCAGCACCCGCCCTGATGCCGGGGCGAGGGGCTGGGGCGCCCAGGGGAGCCGGAGCGGTGGCCACATGGGCAGGGGCTGCACGAGGCAGGCGACGAGGCTGCGCAAAGCTGCCGGCTCCCCTCCAGCTCCCGCGGGCCGGCGACGCCGGGAGCAGGTTAATCAGTCACCAAGCACCGGCCCGGAGCGCAGCCCGGAGYGCCCGGGCTCTGCCGGCGGGTGCCCGTGGCACGGAGGGGCACCCGGTCTGTGGGCGCCAGGAAAGTGCCCGAGCGCGGCATGGGCCAGTGGTGGGGAGCGTCCAGCGCCCGTGATTTGCATATCGGTGATTAAGACAATGAGGCAATCAGCGCTGTTGCCACATCGGTGTGAATCCCCAGCGCGTCTATAAAATGCCCTAATCGATGAGGCCGCGCAGAGCCAGGGCAGGAGCGAGCTGCGCCGGGGCCGGCGGCGCCTGCGGAGAGGACGGGACGCTGAGACGCGCGCCGCCATGTGCTCCCTCACCCGTGAGTATCCCCGGCGCCCTGCACCCACCGCCCCAGCACCCTGCTCCCAGCACCCAGAGCACCCTGCTCCCAGCACCCAGAGCACCCCAGGACTCAGAGCACCCTGCTCCCAGCACACAGAGCACCCTGCACCCTGGACCTAGAGCAGCCCAGTACCCTGAGCACCCTCTACCAAGCACCCAGAGCACCCCAGGATCCAGAGCACCCCAGCACCCCGAGCACCCTGCACCCACCACCAAGAGCACCCAGAGCACCCCAGGACCCAGAGCACCCCACCCAGAGCACCCTGCACCCAGGACCCAGAGCACCCCAGCACCCCGAGCACCCTGCACACAGCACCCAGAGCACCCCAGGATGCAGAGCAGCCCAAGCACCCCAGCACCCAGAGCACCTGCAGCACCCCATCACCCCAAGCACCCCAGTGCCTAGAGCACCCAGAGCACCCCAGCACCCTGAACACCCCAGCGCCCAGAGCACCCCAAGCCCCCCAGCACCCAGAGCACCCCAGCGCCCAGCCCAGCGCCCCGTGGGCCCCGCGGGGCTGTGCCCGCCCCGGCACCGGCAGGCTGCGGGGACGCTGCAGTCGCTCGCCCTCCTCCCGGGGGCACCTCTGCCCCTTCCCTCGGGCGCTGGCTGCCGCCCTGGGGGAGGTGCTGAGCCGCCGGCTGTGCCCGCAGCGGTGCTGGCGGTGGTGCTGGGCGCGGCGCTGTGCCCGGCGCTGCGCGGGATGCCCCTGCCCGAGTTCTCCGGCGACCAGGACTTCCAGCTCTTCCTGCGCAAGAGCCTCGAGTTCACCCGCAAGATCAAGGGGGATGTGGCCGCGCTGCAGCGCGCCATGGTGAGTGCGGGCGCCGTGCCGTGCCGCGGGTTGGGGGTCTCCCACGCGCTGCCGGGAGGGACACCGGGGCCCGGCGCCATGGGGTCACAGATAAGGTGACCTTCCCCTCCCCGCTCTTATCTGGCAGGGGAGGGCTGCGGAGCGGGTGGGGGGGGGGACGCGGGTCCTGCGGGTGCCGGGGTGCTCGGGGGTCCCGCGCGGCTCCGGCCGCCCTGACGCCGTCCCCTCCTCGGCCGCAGTGCGACACCTTCCAGCTGTGCAAGGAGGAAGAGCTGCTGCTGGTGCGGCAGCACCTGGGCATCGCCCAGAGCCCCCTGGAGCAGTGCCACAGCCGGAGCTTCCAGGCGGTGAGTGCGCGGCGGGGGCCCAACTGCGTCACGAGCTGGCCGGTCTCAGCCCTGCCCGGCCGGCTCCGCTGCTGCATCCGGCTGCCCCAAGCCGAACGCAGCGCCGGTCGCGGCCGGGCCCCACCGACCCCTGCCATGTCCCCCGCAGGAAGCCTGCTTCAGCCGGCTGTGCCAGGAGCTCCAGAGCTACCACAGCTCCCTGGCCTCCGTCCGGGAGCTGCTGCCCACCCATGCCGACCTCGTGGAGCAGCTGCAGCTCGATGCCGCCAACCTCTCCTCCAACATCCAGCAGCAGGTGAGGAGGGACGGTGGGGACAGGGGGTTCTGCACCCCTGGGTGGCACCACGGGGAGGACATGGGGCTCTCCATCCTGGGTGGCACCATGGGGAGGACATGGGGCTCTGCACCCTTGGGGGCAGCATGGGGAGGACACGGGGCTCTCCATCCCGGGTGGCACCACGGGTCCACCGCATCCCCAGGCAGAGGCAGAGGGGTGCCGGGGCTCACGCCAGCTCCCCGGACACCTCTGACATGTCCCCCTGCCCGGCTCTAGATGGAGGACCTGGGCCTGACCACAGTGACGTACCCCGCCGAGAGCCGCGGCGCCCTCCCCGTCTTCTCCTCCCTCTTCCACCACCAGGTCGGCAGTTTCTTCATCCTGGCCGACTTCCAGCGGTTCCTGGAGACGGCGTACCGGGCACTGCGGCACCTGGCCCGGCACTGACGCCCGTGGCGCAGAGCCGGGCTGCCCRCAAGCCCCCTCCCGCCGCCCCCGCCCCGGCGCCACCCGCTTTTTCCGCTTATTTAATATTTATCGCTATTTAACACGGCCTGGGGTGCCGGCGAGCGGGGGGCGTCCGCGCACGGCGGGGTGCCTGCGCGCAGCGTCAGCCTTGTTTAATATTTAAACAAAAGCGTATCTCTGCTAGGAGGTTGGGGGGCCGCGGCCGGCCGGGCGCTTCCCCCCGCCGCGCCGGGTGCCGCCTGCCCCAGCGCCCCGGGGGAAACCGCCGTCGCCCGCGGAGGAGGATGCTTCAGAGCAGCGTCTCCCTGCCCGGGTTACAGCGCGGCAGGGAGCAATTTGACGGCTGTTATTTCTATATGCGTATTTACATTAATTAATATTTATTAACCATTAGGTATGGGGTGAGTGGGTGGGAGGGGAGGCAGGAGGCGCCCCCGGGCTCCGGCCCCGCTGCCGGCGCCGCAGCCACCTGCGGGAAGGGGCTTTTCCCGGGGAGCCGCGGAGTTGCTTCGCCGGCCCCCTCCGGAGCCGAACTCGCGGTATTTATTGCAGTTTAACTTATTCGCACGCGGCTCTGGGGCCGGGAAGGTGTCTCCCCACTCCCGGCGCAGTCCTGGCCCCGCACTCCTGGGCCTGCGCGGCAGCGGCTCCGTCACGGTGTGTTTTGTACTGCTATTTATTACTGCAGCTGGGTTAGCCCCAGATCGACACGTGGTATTTTTTATACAGAATAAAAATGCAAATAAAGTCTATTTTTGCTCCGGAGTCTGGGCTGCTTGCATTCCCGCTGGATCCCGGGCACACGCAGCCGCGGCGGCTGAGGCGAGTGGAGCCCGGCAGCTGCCACGCCAAGGCCGGCCCGGCGCCCCGCGGCACGGGGGCGGCAGCTTCCTCCCGCGGCGCGGCTTGGGCAAGCGCCGATTCCTAGAAAGCGCCGGAGCCTGCTTGCGCCGGCGGCAGCTCCGCACCCGGGGCACCCGGCACGGCAGCCCGCGAGCCCCCCGGGGTGCTGGGCTCGCCTGAGCCCCCCCCCCCCCGCGCCGACGCCCAGGCTTTGCCCCCGGCAGTGCAGAGGGAAGCGCAGGTGTGATGAGCGCGCAGGGCTCTGCCGGGGCCGGGGCTGGCGGCGATGCTCAGGCCGGYGCCGGCCCCCGGCCTCCTCCGCTCTGCGACCTGTGATGTGCTGCGGGGCAGTGACGCAGCAGCGCCGCCGGCCCCGGCAATTCCTCTTTCGCTCCYGCCACAAGGGGATTTTGCCCCAGAGCTGCCCAGGGACGACGCCGGCGATGCCGCGCTCCCGGGGGCCTCCCGGAGCTTCGCGGCAGCAGGAAAACCGAGGCAGACAAAGGGATGTGGCTGGGCGCAGGAGGCAGAGCCGGGAGCCCGGCCCCAGCATGGTCCCTGGAGCGCGGCAGAGCCCCGGCCCCCACGAGCCCATGCGGGCAGCCCCGGCCTCTTCCCTATTCCCGTGCCGGGCGTTTGGCCACCGCGGCCTGTCCCAGCACTCCCAGGGTTGCACCAGCCTGTGCTTCCTCCCGCCGGTCCCGTGCTCGCGTCCTGTGACGGTACCAGGCCCACTCGCCCTGCCGGGCCCCTTCTCCCGCATCCCCCCCCCCAATTCCCCGAGCCCGGAGGGGGACAGGCGCGAGGCCGGAGCCCCCCTGCCGCCCCGTCCCGGCGTGGGGCTCCCGTCGCCGCCGCCACGGGGAAGCCGCTGCCCGTGGCTGTTTTGACGTGCGCCCACCCCGCGCCGGCTTTGCGAGGAGCCAGCAGTGGGAAGCATTGCGCCTCCCTGCCCCGGCTTATCAGCGCTTACAGGAAACTCCTTCTCCCGCTCCAGCCCCTTCCAGGAAGGTGAAGCGCTGGGCACCGCGGCCGGGCCAGCACCGAGCCCGGGGCGGCTGCAGGGCCCCGGCCAGCAGGCAAATATTGACAGAGGAGGGAAGGCCGCGGGCGCCCGGCTCTGCTCTTTGCTCCGAGCTAACGGTAAAGAGCTGCCCTTGGGCGCCRGGGCCTTGCCGCCAGCCCGCGCCGGGCACCGGTCAGGCCTGCGGCACCACGCGGCCGCCCGCCGCTGCCGCCCCGGCCCCAGGGCAGAGCAGCGGGGTCCTGTCCCTCCGCACGGGGTAGGAGACGCAGCCCAGCGCCGGGGACGCGGCCAGGACCCGGCTCCCGCCCGAGAGGGGCAAGGCCGGTACGGGGCTATCCAGCGCCCGCCCCGGCCCCGTTTCCCCCTTTCCCGTGAGTCAAGCAGAAATCGTAAACGAAAGGAGCGGAGGGGAAGCGGCCCCAGCAGTGCCACCCCCTCAGGAAAGGAGTTTCGTGATAGTTACAGGCAGATTCATCGCGAAAGCAGCTGACCGGGGGCTGGCRCGGCCCCGCCAAGGAGCCGCTCCCAGCGGGCGGCTGGTGTGGCACGGTGCGGCACGGCGCAGCGCAGCAGTGCCGAGGCCCGAGGCCCGTTACTCTCTGGCCGCAGGTGCAGAGTGAACTCTCCTCCATGTGAGCGTGTTTCCAACATGAATTTGCTTGCATTTTACAGCCAGGCGGGAAAGCATCGCTGCTCCACCCAGCTGCAGCCGGGCGGCCACTGAGCGCCATGCGCTCAGCTCCAGGCCCCGCGCTGCCTTCCTGAGCTGGTGCGGGGCCAGGCAGGCGGGTTTAAGCTCTCAGGAGAGGATCTGCAGCCCCGTGAACTCATCCGTGCCCCGATTTCCCTTCCTGCCAGAGCTCCGATTAAACGCAGACCAGCACCGGGGCAGGGCCCAGGCTTGCCGCGCCAGGCAGGAGGGCCGGGGCTGCGGAAGCACAGGCGCAGGGAGCTGCGGGAGCATCCAGGACATCCTCCCCTTTCCCTCCTGGCCCACAGCAGCGCAGGCACCGCCRGAGCTGCAGGCAGTTATCTGAATCATCGCACTTTATTGCTGCCACTCAAGCCTCTGCCCATGAATCATCTGCCCTCTCCTTGCCCCTTGGCCAGGCGCCCCATGACAAGCAGCCCCACAGCCCTTATGTGCTCCTAAAACCGCCTGACCTTGGCTCTCACACCAGGGTCAGGGATTTCCCTGCTCTCCGCTGCACGGCGTCGCCCCAGCTAAGYCCTGGCTTGGTCTCTGCCCCGGCCCCAACCCCACGGGCGAGCTCACCTGGAGACGGGGCTGCGGGGAGCCCCGGGGCTGCAGTCAGAACACCGAACAGAAAGGAGGCAAAGCCCGGCTCTACGAAAGGACCGAATTAATCAGAAAAAAAAAAAAAAGCAGCAGGTTTGTCTCAGTCTCTGAACGTCCAGCACAAGGCAGGGAGATGGGAGCAGTGCCAGGAGGCCAAAGGCAGAGGGAAGCCGTCCCTGCTGCCGCCAGCTCTGCCCTTGGGAGCTGGGCACGGCCAGGCCAAGGCCATGGTGACGGAGAGGCTTTTCCGGGTGTCCCATGGCCGAGCCCAGCATCCAGGCTGCTACGGAGGGGCCGCGGCCGCAGCCGCTGGCGTTTCCCGGCGGCTGCCCTGCAGCGCTCACAGGGCGGCAATGGCCTTCGCAGCGACACGGCGACCCAGGGGCAGGCTGAGATCTGTGATGGCCAGGACAATTTTGGGACTGGACATGGTGGATACTTTCACCAGCTCCGAAACCTGCCCGGAGAGAGGAAACAGCTGACTCACGACAACACTGGAGCCATCGGAGCTGGGCAGCGGGACTCAGACCGGGGCTACAAGGACGACCGAGGGGGCTGGGGAGTGCAGCCATAGGAACCGGAGCCGCAAATACCATGTCGCTGCGATTCCCCCACCGCCGGCAACGCTGGGGCAATCCCTGGGGGTAGGCAGAGCCCAGGACCGCAGGGAGCTGGGGGCAGAACTGAGGCTCAAACTCAGTGCATCAGCACCAAGCATTGAACCACGAGAGCTCACGCGCAGCGGGGAAGGAGCCGGAGAAGGAGCGGCACAGCCCTGGTCTGCTCCAGGATCCCGTCACGCAAAACCAGCATCTCCCAGGCTATCCCCAGCGCTCCCCTGCCCCTGCACCCGCACTAATCCTGCTAACGGAGCATCGTGTACAACCCCACAGCCCCTAGCTGCTGTTATGAGAGGGGCAGCTTCCAGGGGGCAGCCCCATCCCCCTGCAACGCCTGCCTCCGTCCCGTGGGAGCAGCAGCCGGCAACGGGAGAAGGATGGCGCTGAGGCTGCGTCTCAGCTGCGGGACTCACCATGGTGAAGGGCATGAACTGGAGGATGCTGCCGCGGCTGCCCTGCTCCAGGCAGTCCACGCACTCCTCCATGAACCACTGGACAAACTGGGTGTGGGTGCCGGCCGTCTTGGCCCCCAGGATGGAAGAGATGAGCAGGAAGAGGTTTGCTGCGGAGACAGGGAGATGTCAGAAACCGAGCCAGTTCAGGGAGGACGGGGGGGTCGCCGTTAGCCCTCGTGGCTGAGGGCGGCCCAAGCCCCTGCACAGGGTGCCCTGGGGACTGAAGTCCCCACCAGTGGCTCAGCAGGGTTGGAGGGGCTGCGTTTCCCAAAGGAGTCACGTCCATCACCTGCGGCCAAGCTCCCCAGGCTGGTCAAGGGTTGCGAGCCCAAGGACGGGGGTAACGGCTCGTCACCCCGTGCAGCAGCCGGGGCCGAAGGCAAAGAGGGGACAGGCCTACAGGACACACTCCGCTGCCCAGCCCGCGGCGGAGCAGCACTGAAGCCAGCCCAGAAAACGTCCCACACCGCCGTCCCCCGAGGAGCACGGGGACGGCCGCAGGGCCGGGCTCTTCCTCCGTCCCGCGGGCAGAGCGGGGCCAGACGCGCCGCCCGGGCCGACCCCACGGCCACRGCCGGGCCCCGCCGCTGGTGACCCCGCCGTTACCTAGCACTCTGTTCAGCGGGTCCCTCATGCTGACGGTGTGAAGCTGGGAGGCGGAGAGCGAACTGCTCATCGAGCGATCTGAGGGGGAGGAGAACACGCGTCAGGCTGGGCGCAGGCTGCAACGGCCCCCCCTCAGCCATGCCAACGGGCCCATCCCGGCCAACGCCGGCCGTTTGAGCTCTCCCAGGCCCCAGGAGGGGAGGGAGAGGTTTGGAGCACGGCCCCCGGCGCCCTCCACGCCCAGCCACCCCAAACAAGCATCATCCTCGCTGCTAGGATATACCAGACGCACAGAACGGAAATAGTCTCTGCATTTGTCAGCATCCCTCTCGGTTGGGGCATGAGAAAGCGGCGCGGGGCAGGCCTACGCACGCCAGTCCGACGCCTGACGGAGCGCAGCAGCCTGGCGAGGGCTGCACATGCTGCCGCTGCTGCTCCAAGGATGTGTCACTGGGCTTCGCTCTTGCACAAGAGACACGTATTCCAAGTCTGACCAAGTTTAATGACATCGCCAAGGGACAGGCATCAGTCACCCTGTGCGAGTAAACCTCACTGTTACTCTGCATTTGGTTTTAATTTAACAGTGACTCGTCACTGACACCCCGCAAGGGCACGAGCGGTGTAACGCAATGTCACGATCAAGAGAGGAGAAGAGCGCTCCGCCGAGCAGGAGTAACGCACAAGCTATACGTACTACACACACTGCTTATAGCAGAACCAGCTGGGCAGGGTGAGCCAGATGTTCAACAGCTGTGCAGCAGCACTGGGAAGTCACTCTCAGAGAAGGATTTAGCTACCAGAGCCGAGACGTGACCAGTGGACTAGCAGCAAACCTTGGGAAGGCTGGGGGGGATCTATCTTAGCCTAACCGAGCCTGCCAGGCTCAGTCTGAGGGACGCCGCCTTGTCCTGGGGGCTCCCGGAGGAGAGGAGTAGGTGTCATCTCCTATCCAACAGCCCGGGGAGGCCTCCTGTGCAGACTCATCCTACAGAGCTATTAAAATCAGCAGGACCCACCTTGTGCTGCTCTGAGGACGCTTGCTAAAAAAAGAAAGCACTCCCCCACTTTTCCCATGGAATTATTGAGTTACGTGGCTAGTGCAGGAAGCGGGATTTCCAAATTACTGCAGCAGACTGACCAAAAAAATCCTGAATGTCACTCGAAAGAGGTGGAAACTGCACCAAGAGTTTAAAAAAAGATAGGGAAACCCCCAAATTTCAACAGTAATGAAACCAACAAAAACCACAGGTTGATGGATATGTTGAAAATCCTCTAACAAAGAGCAAGCTGGACTAAGGGCATTGGAAGAAACAATGACCAAGGGGCATCCTGACTCACTGCCTAGGAGTCCAAACATGTTTTGGAGCTGCAACAGCTCACAGCATCGCATCCGCCATGGCAGGAGAGGGCCAAGGATCCCATGCTGCACTTCCTGCCAGCGCTGTTGCAACCCGAAGCATCCGCACTCTGGCAACAGAGACGTGACTTCACAGACTCATCAGCTCCATTTGCCGTTTTAACACCACTGGAATTTCAGGATTTAATCAGAGATATAGCAAGAACGTCACCTCCAGCCCTGACCGGGCAACAGCTCTCCGGTCCCACATGAAGTGGTCGCGAGCGACAGGGCTTGAACAAAACCTCCCCGAGGCCCTTGTACGCCAGGCACTGCCTTAGGTGGTAACGCCAGGGAGGGGAGATGTGACCTCATCACTCTTCCTAAAGTCCTGTCCATCACGGAAACAAAAAGCCTCAGCCTTTTCCCAGTGCAAAAGCTCCACGGGAACTCAGCAAAACTCTCCCACTTGAGCCCTCTAAATCCCAAAACACCCTGTTACTGTCAAACGCCGCTGCGGGTCTCCGAGTACTCGCAGCAAAGGGAGTGTTGGACACGCGCTATTTCCCAGGGCTGCTAAAGCAAGCGCTGAGCTCTAAGCCAGYGCTGCCTGCCTCCTGGTGCCACACGACACTTGCACCCAGGCCTGGAAAGGTGAAGCGGTTCAGAGGGGAGTGGAGAGCCCTCCCTGCTGTATCCGAGAGCCAGGAGCACTTGGTCAGCTTGGGAAGAAAAGTGGTTTTTTTGTGCTAACAAACATTCGCCCCCGCAAGCGAGTGGCGAGGCAGGACGGTTGCCAGGAGCAGCCCTCCGCGCCTGCACTTACTGGGGCTGGAGAGGATGTTTGCGTCTTCCTCGTTGGAGCTCAGCAGGCGCATGAGCTTGGAGGGCTGCGTGTCGTCCAGCGGGAAGAGGCTGATGTAATCCTGGGGGGCAGAGGGGAATCAGCCCCAGCAGCCCTTCTCCGAGGGCCGTGCCAGGGCCCCCGAGGCGCGCAGCCCACTGCGGGCTCGGCGCAGCGCCACGGCCCACGACTTGGATCTCCGGTCACACCATGGTGACTCAGCCTGGGCCACCCCCCCACGCAGTCCATCTCGTTACATTCCTCCTTCCCCAGGGGGGCAACAGCCGGGGCCGCACAGCCCAGGGACTCCAGCCTCAGCCACCCACCCGTCAGCCGGTTCAACCCTGCCGCCTCCCGCAAACGCTGCCCGTTTGGGCAGGCAGAGAGCCTCCGACCACCCCCGCTCCACGCCGGACACACCTCAATATCCTCTCGGTGTCTCTTCTTCTGCCTGGCGGACGCCTGTCCCTTGTTGTGGGAGGAATAGGAGCTCAGGGCGCACCAGACGGAGAGCCTAGCGACAGGAGGGGGGAGCTGCCGAGGGGCTGTGAGCCCAGGCGGTCGCAGACGGCAGYGCGGGAGCTCAGCTGCCTTTGAGGGAAGGCGGCGGAGCCCAGAGCACGCGCAGGGATGGGACGTGGCAGGTCCCTCCTCAGCGAGAGGCGACAGCCAGCAGGGAACGGGGCCCAGGACACCAGCGCGTCCGTTCCCGCCACCACAGCGCAGGGGCCCGAGCAGCAACCAGGCTGCTGGGCCCTGGCCCAGGACACCCCAGACGCCCCTCAGCATGGAGCGTCTCCCAGCTCCGCAAACAGGACCCCCACCCCAAAGGCCCGTGTACCCGCAGGACAGGGGCCTTACTTGGCCAGGGCCTTGCCCGGCGGGTCCATGAGGGTGTGCCACTTGGAGGAATCGGTGAGCAGGTTGGGCAGGATGTGGCCCAGCAGGGTCAGCGTCAGCTGCTGCATGTCCAGGCAGAAGATGGCATAGAGCAGCTCCACGGCCCGCAGCGTGTGCTCCTTCCGCGTCTCCTTCAGCAGCTCCTGGGAGGCACAGGGCCAGGCTGAGGGATGCACAGGCACGGCTGGGCCTGCCCCGCTCATCTCCAGCGCCTGGGACTGTCACAGCGGACCCAGCCTAGCCACAGCCAGCACTCCTGGGTCCCACTCTAGCCCTGGCAGGAAGGGTRCGCTAAGAGCATGGGCTAGTCTCAGCACTCACAGGCTCAACTCTCAGCTGCAGCGCTGGGGGGGGGGATGCAGCCTCCTCCACCCCGTACCTTGACCAGGTTGTTGCAGAACCAGTAGACGCCCCCCATGTGCAGCAGGGTGTCGAAGATGTGGATGGAGCGGCTGTCGACCCAGCCCTTCTCCAGCACTTTGGTGAACACGCTCGTCAGCACCTCCTTGATGGGCTTCTTGGGGGGCAGGAGGTTCCAGTAGGGGATGGTGTCCATGCCCGTGGAGGGGAACTTGATCTGCGTGGCTGTCTGCTGCAGGACGTCAGCACACATGTGCTCCAGGATGGAGCTCATGATCACCACGCTGCGGCAGAGAGAGAAGGGGTCACGCAGGCCCTGGGAGGCAGGGGGAGGGCAGCGAAGGCCACGGCAYGGGGCACCGYGCACCGCAGGGCCCGGCCTCACCGCTCGTTGTAGAACTGCAGCGTGTTCTCGCCGTACAGGGGAGTYGCCAGTTGCCGGATCATCTGCAGGGACTTCTCCCGCTCGTCCAAGCCCAGCATGCGGACGTGGGCCACCAGCCAGGCCACTGCGCACACCGCCATGCTGCACACCTTCCCCTTGATGTTGTCTGTGATTTTCTAGGGGAGGAGATGCAAGTTGTGAAGTAGCCGGCAAGCTCTGCAGCAGCATTTGGGGCAGGAGGGTGGGGGACCCCAGCCCCATCCGAGCCTTGACCCTGCCAGCGCGGCCCCTCCTCAGGGCACAGCGCACGCCAGTGTCCTGCTCTGCCCCGTGCCGTCCTCCCACCAGGCCCACCTGGATGGACTCGAAGGTGAGCACGCTGTTCTCCCAGGCGTTGAGGATCTCCAGGATGGCAGCCGAGATGCTCAGACACGCCTCGTGCCACTTCATCTGCCTGCCAGAGAGGAGAGAGGCAGAGAGGTTGAGACGCTCGCTCAGAGCGGCCGCAGGCCCAGGGAGACGGGATGGCCGCTCCTCTCCCCAGCCCCGGGGATCGCTCCGGCCCAGCGGGGAGCCCCCCAGCTCTTACACCAGCTTCATCTCRGAGGAGTTGTTCAGGAGGGCGACCAGGGACTCCACCTTGGTGGAGTCGGGGCGGAAGCAGGGGTGGTCGGGGTTGAGGATCTTGCCCTCCTCGGGCATGCAGGTCAGCATCCAGGTCTCGAAGAAGGGCACCTCGCCCGCCGGGCTCGACTCCGACAGGATCACCTGGAAGGGAACCGGGTACAGAGGGGGCGCTGCACCCGCGGGCACCCTGCCTGGGGACCCCCCGCCCGGGGGGCTGCCCCCCACCCAAGGGGGCTCGCGGCTGGGGCAACAGCGCCGCCCCGTGGCCTGCGCGGAGAGGCCGATCCCTGGTCCCGCTCAGCCGCCCGGGAAGGCGCCGGTTTCCAGCCCGTGGGCCGTGTTTGGCCCTCTCCCGTGGGACTCCCCGGGGGGGGGGGGGGGCTGCAGCCCGTCTCGGAGCAGCGCTCCGACTTCGACAGGCTGCACCGGGAGCCCTCGGGGAGACACCGGGACAGGGTCAGTCCGCAGGGGCTGCAGGTCACCTTGTCCTGCCCGGAAAGGGTCACTTGCCCCCCCGCCAGCCGCTTCGGGGCTCGGAGGACCTTCCCTGCTGCGCCCCGTGCCCGGATGCCCCGGCCGGGGGGCAGAGCCGGGCTCAGGCTCCCCGGCAGCAGGGTTGCCCGGCCCACAGCTCCGCAGGGATGCGGCGCAGCCCAGGGATGGGGCGCGCAGCCCAGCTCGTAGCCAGCTGGGAAGGTTCCCGAGGGGGACACRAGCTGGGAATCCTGCACGCTGCTTCCTCCCTTCAGCCCTCCGTGACCCATGGGACACTATTTTTGTCAAAAGCGAGATGTTTTGCACATCTGTTCAGCAACAGCTGGTCAGGAAAGTCTCTCTGGGCCGGGCTGGGGGCCGAGGCCTCAGCAGAGCCAGATGTGCTCGGGGCTGTCTGAGCTGCCTCCGGCCACACTGCGCCAGCCTCCCCCCTCCTGGCTCCCTGGGTCCGGGTGGGCAGGTCCCCGCCACGTCTCACTCCCTCTCAGCGTTCCCGGTGTTTCGGTATCGTTTTGCTCCCAACACGCACACAGATGTCAAAACCTGGAAATTTTTCATGCAACCAAAGCGCCACTTCCTGAATGGAGCTGCAAGTTCCCCCTTTCAGGAGGGAGGGAGGGCGGACATTCAGCCTCGGCTGCATGGGCCCCCCGGCCAGCAAACGCCGGCCTCTACCCACACCCAAAGCGCACGCGACCAGAGCGCAAGGCTGGGAAAAGTCTGGAGGGATCAGAGCTGGCCCGGCCAGCCCCCGAGAGGGTACGTGAGCAGCGTCCCCCCCAATGCCACGGTGCTGCACCCGGCGCCCAGGGACGGCGGCGGTGGCGGCAGGGTCCCAGCCGGCGGGGCGGGCTGGCCGCTAGAGGAGGCTGGCAGGCTGCAGCGCGCTGCTCGCGCAAGGTCAGAGTCCCATCCCTGCCCCATCAGCCGGGATCAGGGTCTCGCTCCCGCCCTTTCCGCTCCGCAGAGGGAAGGCAGGTTATACCTCCGAGCCGTAGGTCTGGGCCACGTGGCACAGCATGAGGAAAGAGATGTCAAAGAGCAGGGCTCGGACCGAGGCTGCTTTGGCTGAGGGAAGAGAAACGAAGGCTTTAGGGATCTCCAGGCTCAGCACGGAGGAGGCAGGCGGGCGCCCGGTGAGCTGGGGGCTGGGACCCTGCTTCCCCTCGAGAGCTCTCCCAACCCCAAAAGCGCTCGTGCGCGAGCGAGGACACCAGGGATGCGCCAAGGGCCTCCCTCAACCCAGGCTGCCTCAGTCCAGGCCCCCAGAGCGGCTTTGGCTTCCCGTTCAGCAGCCCCGGCCCAGCCCCGGGCTCCCCCCGCGCTGCGGAAGGTCAGAGCACTCGGCATGTTTAATCACACGCAAACGCAGTCAGAATCCTTATCTTGGGCTGCGTGCTGACACATCACCCCTTCCAGGGAGGGAGCCGGGGCAGGGCCGGCCTTGAGAGGCCCCGTGGGCCGGGCTGGGCTGGGCAGGGGGGAGCCTTTTCCCCGCAGGCAGAGAGCGCCCCGCGCCGGGGATGGACGCGCACACGCCAGGCACAAGGGCAGCGGGTCCCCAGGGGCCCAGATCCCTGCTGGCACCCGGCCACACGCCCACGCGCCGGGCACCCTGCCGGCAGCCCCCCGCCTGGAACAGCGCAGCACGGCTCTCGCTGCGGCGCCACGGCCAGCTCTGCTAACCCTGCCGCCGGCCGGGCCCCTCCAGGCCCCGCTCAGCGCCGCAGCACGCGGCGGCAGCGGGGGAAGCACAGCTCAAACCGCACCGCACGCGGACGCGCACGCACTTACAGCCTTCTCCGCTGATGTGCTTCGTGAATTCATTCAGCCTAGAGGGGGCAGAGAGAGCCGCAATGAAGCGTTATCATCGTCGCCGCAGTGAAACAGCGGCCTCTTCCCCCTGCCCACGTCCCCCTCTCCCGTCTGCACTCAGGGTGCCGCCGTCCCGGCGCTGCACAGGCCCAGCAGGAGGGAGGGAGGGAGCAGGGAGGGCAGGGGACCGAACCGGGGCCCAGCTCCACAAACGCCCTCCGGCACAGCAGGAACGAGCTGCCTCCTCCCTCGGCCTCTGCCCCCCTGCAGCAAAACAGGTCCAGCAACACTTCTTTTCCCCCCTCACCCAATCGGTCCGGCGTTGAGCACGGGCCTCTCACAGGGCCAGCTCTGYGTGGGGGTTTCCGAGCGTGACCCTCTCTCCGTACTGCAGCAGCACAAAGCCCCCACCAGAGCAAACACCAGGGCCGTGCCGGGGCCTGCTGAACCGCCGGGCACCCGGCTAGGCCTGCGCGGTTCAAGCTGCCCCCAGGCCYCCCCTGCTTGAAGCAGCACGTCGCGCCGCTCCCGTGCATGCTGGTACGTGAGCTATAACCAGGCCACAGGCATCTGGGGACTACAGGCGCACGCACACACACACACAGAGCAAGTGCCCCGGATCTGAGACCGTGCTGGTGCTTTCAGCACGCAACCCTCAAAAGAAATCCAATCCGTTCTGATGCTCTGCGCTGCTCACACAGGAGTGCAGGGGGAAGGCTGCCGCGGGGTGCAGCTCCCCCGGGCTCTGCTGGATCCGGTGCTGCACAAGCACCTGCCTAGTGCCGGTCCCGCTAACCCCTGGGGACGGTGTCACCTGGGTGCTCACTCACTTGATGAATTTCCGAGCAAAGGATTTCAGCTTGCCCGTTGCCGCCGCCGCTGCCAGCAGCAGATCCAGGCTCTTCCCAGAGAGCATGTGGCCCAAGACCCCCAGCAAGCCCTCAGGGGATTTGGAGTGATCTGCATCCATGGTCTACCAAAAAAACAGAGGGAAGGAAAAATCAGAGGAAATGTGTATTACAGAGCAGCAGTGAAACTGCGGACGTGGGGGCAGTGCTGGTCGGCTGCCAGCAGCATCCCACGAGGCCTCTGCGAGCGCGGACCCGCGCGGCTCGGAGAGATGGGGAGAGCCGCCAGCTCTGCAGGCACTGCAGGGCACGCCGGCTCGGCCGCGAAGGGAGAGCGGTTCAGTCGCCGCCCAGGAGAGCTGCGGCACGAAGGGCAGCACGACCCGCGGCAAGTYGTCCTCGCGCGCTCAGCAGCAGCGAGGCAAAGCAGAGCGACGCAGGGACGGGGGAGGCCCCCGGGGACCGGGGAGACACACGCGGGGGGAGCAGCTGCGAGGAGGACGGGCCGAGCTGGCCAGGCGCAGGCTGCTGGCATGGACGAGGCAACGTGCCGCCTGATGGCTCCTCTGGCTTCCTAGGAAGGGGGARGAGGCTCCCCACGTCCATGCAGAGCACCGGGCCCTACCGACAAGGCTGGGAGCAATTCCTCCACCACAGCACAGGGGGAGATCTGGCACCTTCCAGCCACTTCCCGGCTGCCGGGGGAGACCAGTGCCGCAGGAAGCAGGCTCTGGGGCCCAGCCCGGCCTGCCCAGCACGGAGGCGCGAGGAGACTCACCTTTAGGATGTTGGTGACAGTCGGCTCGGCTCTCAGGATGAGCCCGGGGTTGGGCTGGATGTTGGCGTTCTCTGCCGATTTCAAGCGCGGGGCATGTTCCCTGTCCGCCGTTCTGGGGGACGCGCAAGATGGGCGCCGTGAGCAGGAGCTCCTCACCCCTTCCACTCTCCTCCCCGCGGCTCAGCCACCTCCCACACCTCCACCACCAGGGCCACGGCATCACCATCCCCGAGGGAACTAGCACCCGCCGCCTCCTCGTCCTCCCTAAGGAGCCCAGGCTGCCACCGCAGGGCAGCGCCAGTTGCCGCTCTGAGAGGACGCTTTGCCTTACTCAGTTTGTCACGGTAAGGAAAGCCTTGTCTCTCCAGGCCAGCGTGTCCCAGCAGCGAGACACAGCACTCCAACCCCACATGGCTACCCGGGCCTTGGAGGGGGCTGTACCGTTTGGTGATCAGGTTGGTCATGTTGGCCTCCGAGAGCAGCCCCTGCTTGCTGCACTCCTGCAGGAGCAGACTCGTGCAGTCGCAGCTGAAACAGAGACGGGAGAGCGTCAGGCTGGGGGACAGCGCTCGCCCCGAGCGGCACCCGGCTCTCCGCAGAGAGGCCACAGGTCCCCATGGTGCAGACCGGCCGCGGCACCGCCACGTGCCCGTTGCGCTGTGCGTCAGCCACGGTGGGCACTCACTTGCATCGCTGGTCTGCTTTGTCAAGCAGAGGGGTCAGCTTCAGCAGGAACTCGAAGGCGCAGTTCACATCCTCGGTGAAGTCTTGCTGCGCACAAAAGCCAAGCACTCAGCTGGGAACAGCTGCTGCAGGAGCTGACGGAAGCCCACCTTTCCCTCCCACTCCGTCTTGTCCGTTAAAAGAAAGTTGCTGGGACATAGACCGTTCCTTACCCCAGCCGCCCCCATGCAGCTTTGGCAAGACACCAGCACCACCGTGACAAACGCGATTCACTTGTGCATACAACACTGAACAGTTCCAATCAACAGCCCTTGCAACTCACCTTCTCCCCTTGGGGATACTTCTTGAGTTTAACCAGGACCTGGGGGATCTGCAAGAAGCGGGGCACAGATGTGACCGACAAGGCAGACGCGTTTCTGCGGTCAGGATCCCCCAGCAACACAGGCAGCGGGAGCCAAAGGGCAAAACTCCTGCAATCACCAGTTGCTCTCCCAGCCCAGAGTAAGGAGCGTTTCCCGAGCAACCCATGCGCCCAGGGTGCTTTGTTCCACCACTTCCCCTCTGCAGTCCTTCAACCATCGCAAAGGGTAGCGGGGCAAGGCCACCTCGTAACAGCCAGGCAGCGGCCTGCGGCTGCAGAGGAGCGCGGCACAGGACAGAGCACGTCTCAGGCCTGAAATTACACCCAGATCCCTTTTGTTTGGTACAAAGGCAAGAAGCAAAGCAGACTGCTCCGGGGCTGCCCACTGCTGAGCCATTGGGAGTGTAAGGCCAAAGGCTGCTGTGGCATCCTTCAAAAGCCATGGTTTCCCCCACAACGTCCCAGGAAAGCCACTCTGCAGAACAAAACGGGGCTGGGCTGAAAAGACATCCCAGGCAGCAAAGCTGACGCTCGGCGGGTTGTAGGAGGGCTGCCTGCAGGCTCCACCATCTCACACGCTCTCCAGATGGGGCGTGAGAAGGACCCCGAGGGGCACGCAGCAGGAGAAGAAAACTAATTGCTCTGCCAGGCTCCAGCACTCAGCAGCGACCGGGGTGTGGGGGAAAAGGCAGCGACGGGCCCCGGGCTAGAGTACCAACACCTCCCAGGGGGCTAGGACCTACCTTCAGGAAGGTGAAGGCTGTCCACTTCAGCTCCTCCGTGCCCTCAGGGGACTCGATGAGGCCCACAAAACAGGCCTTCCAGATCTCCAGCACAAAGAGCGGGGAGGGGATGCGCTGCAGAGCACACAGAGAGGACCCTGCGTGAGGGCACCACGGGGTCCAACCCTCCCAGGCCTCCAAGTGCCAGAAGAGCAATAAAGTGACTCCCCCAACCACAGCCAAGCCCTAGAACCTCCTGTGCAAGGACCAACCACAAGAAGGACAAAAGTTTCCCCTGTGCCAATGGGTTTGTGCTGCTCCCAGTGGCTCTGCCCATATCCATGAACCAGGATCACACAACACGCAGAGCTGCAGCAAGGCCCTGGTCCCACCGGGCCACCCGGAACAGGACAAAAAGGTGCCACTTTTGTACCTGCATCCTCTTCACCATCATCAGCTGCTCCACTAGCGGCTGGGTCTCTCCCGTGAGGTTCATGGTCCCTTCCAGCAGCACCACGGCGTGCACGGTGGGGAAGCCGGTCTTGTTCAGCTGCTCGGTGTGGACCGAGAGCATGGTGGGGATGCTGGGCAGGAGACGACAGCACGGGGTCATAGGAGCATTGCAGGGACAGACTCTTGCTCCACCTGTCCCATCCTCCCTTCCCAGCCAGGCCCCAGATCTCTGCCGTCGAGGGGCCGCCAGAGGAGCAATCCCCAGGTAAGACTGCCTCGCAGCAGGTCACTGCCAGCCCTGTCGCCCTCCTACCCCACGGCCTCTTGCCAGCCCACGGCCAGCTCAGGAGTCAGCGCCGGGAAGGGCAGGAAAGCAAGGAGCCAGCGTGGAGGCAGCAGGAGGCTCTCGGCCCCCCAGAGCGGGGCTCAGACCCACTTTACCCTCGGAGCACGCAAAGACAGCGGCGTGCAGCTACCTCTTGATGAGGGAGACGCAGTCGTCAGCCTGGCTTCGCAGCGGGGAGTTGCTGAGGCTGCTCAGGTTCTCCCCCAGCTTGACGAGGGACTGCTCCACGGCGCTCCACGAGGCTGGGGAGGGAGGACAGGCTTTTAGAAGGGGGATGGGGGGGGGGGACAGCAACATGCCAAGGACCCAGGCAGGCTGGCTTAAAGCCCCGCAGTGGCATTGAGCGCCTGCCAAGGCTGGGGCTCCTCGCCAGGCCTTGCAGTGAGCAGACGTCAGCTCCTGTTGCATCTTCATAGCTGCGGGGTGCCCAGCTCCCCAGGGCGCCTTTGCAAACCCAAGCTGAGGGTGTGCACGCCACCAAGCAGCTCCTGCTCTGGGCTCAGTCTGGCACAGCCTTCTGGCGAGGCACATGGACAGACCRAGGGTGCAGGACTGTGCCAGGCAGGCTGGTGGAGCGCAGGATCCACTCCGCGCCCAGGAACAGCTCACGCAGCCTTCGCATTAATTCTGCTCCTCTTCCAAGGGCAGTGTGAAAGGGAGGGGGCAGAGGGTGGCACGGAGCCAAGGAGGAGATGGTTACAGCAACAGGGCTGGAAGATGGATGGGCTTGGAGCCGCAGGGACAATGCGGCAGGATCTGGGCAGGGGGAAGGGAGAGGTGGCCACATCTTCCCGAGGCCAGCAGCGACTAGGAGCACTGGCAGCTGCCACGAGCTGCACGTGCTGAAGGACAGGGCACGGCCGCGAGGCCTGGGCAGGGGCAGCGACATACACGTCTCCTCCAGTTTCGCGATGTGGATCAGGGCCCGGTTCTTGGTGCTGCTGAGCATTTTCTCCAGTCGCTCCAGGCACATCTTCAGCTGGCTCTCAGCTGCCGCCTGCTCCAGCGTCTCCTTCACCTTCTCGGCATAGAAGGCGGCGCAGCGCAGAAGCCAGTTGAGGGCACTCATCAGGGCCCGGCAGAGGCCGATGCACTCCTCTGCTTTGCCGTGGCAGCTGCGATGGGGAGAGGAAGGGGACTGCACTCACCACGGGCCGGGCTATTGCCCCCATTTTACACAGGGGAAACCGAGGCACAGAGCCGGGGCAGCCTGGGGAACCAAACCCACATCCCATGCCCCAGCCCAGCGCGCCTGTCGGCTCCCGGCTCCTCTGCCACATGCCTCCATCTGTTCGGCCTGTGAACACCCCCCAGCACCAAGGCAAATAAAGTCTTTCCAGCGCAGACTCCTCTCTGGCCACTCAACTACAGGGAAACTTTCCAAGCCTCTAATCAAATTATCTTGCTAAGAGAGGCTCAGCGTTGATCAATGTGCTGCGAGAGGTGAATGCTTTCCCCTCCTGATGCACAAATCATTGGGGCCAGAAGTTTTGATCAAATTAAGCGCAGGATCAGATTAGGCAGGGACTGGATTAAGTGGCCGGCTCTGCAGTTGGCCAGCAACAGCTCCTTGTCAACATCTGTGACTGATGCATATTCATTGCTGCTGCTCCATTTCATGTAATTGAAGAGCTGCTACCTTCAGCCTTCCTCCTCCTCCCGCTTGCCCCCTGCGTGCTCTCCACTCCAGCCTCCCAGAAGAGGCTGTCAGGGGTTAACAGGAAGATTTCTGGGCTTTCTAAAAAAGTTTTTGTGGCCTGAATTGTCTGGGCTCCCCTGGGTCCCGCGACACCAGCGGAAGAGCACGAAGCAAAACAAGGCAGCTGTGCTGAGCGCCTGGGGCAGTCCAGGCAGGACTGAGCGCTGGCAGACGGSAACACGTAGCCCGGGCCCTGGGAAGCCAGGGAGGCCACACACAAGAACCGAAACACACTGCAGGGACAGAAACCCTCAGGCCACCGGGCTTACGCCCACCCCTATCTACCTGAGGCAGGCAGGAATATCTCCGGGGAAGCCCTTATCGCAGAACGGCTGCATTTTTTGCAGCTTTGAATGAAGCTGACAGGGTTTGGCATTCCCTAGCCCTCTGCTCTGCCCGTCCTGGCACTCACGTGGCATCCCCCGGCCAGGACAGCCGGAGGGGGCCCAGCAGCACAGGAACAAACACGGAGCCCGAGGGAGAACCGGCCTCCCTCTGCCAGAGCGAGCACCTCGGGCTCGGCAGCGCCCTCTCGCCCCGCCTGAGCTTTGGGCTCCTGGTACGGACACAGCCTGGGGACGAGACGGCAGGGCTGGAACGGGCTGCACCGTACCTGAGGCGATCGCAGAACATGTCCATTATCTCCAGCAGCGACTGGACRCACAGGTCTCGGGAGAAGTCATCGAACTACAGCAGGGGAACAAGGAGGGATTTCAGACGGGGGGGTGCCAGGCTCCAGCAGCTCCAAAACCAAGCGAAACCCCCTTCCCCGAAGGGCCGGGCCAGGCACTACCAGCCGCAGGACACTCCTACCCTGGCAGCGGCTCAGCAGCCACTCGAACGGGAACTAGGTCGGGGCTGTCCGAGGGCCGGGCCGTGCCCTCCCRGGGTCGCGGCAGGCAACCGGGCCACGGCAACGGGGACAAGGCTGGGTTTTCCAAACAACCTCGCAGAAGGCTGCGGCCGAGAGACCGCCGCGGGGGCCGGAGCTCGGTTTTCAGGCCCCTCTCCACCCCGTGGGCTGCGTTGACAGGGCGGTGGCTGGGCGCCAGGCCGCGCGCCCACCCCCGGCTCGGCGAGGCTGGCAGCGGCCGCGCGCGCTGACAGCCTGCCCGGCCGCGGGGCCCGCGGGGCGGCGGGCAGCAGAAGCGCCGCTCCCCGCCTCCTCCGCGGGGAAGGCTGCAGAGCAGATGGGGCCGCCCCGCCGGGCCGGAGCTAGCCCGCGGGCCTCCTCGCGGCCCACGCTGATCTGAAGGAGAAAAACCTCGGCTGTCAAGGTCAGCTCTCCGTCCGCCCTGCCGGAACGGGCGGCGACGTGCGACCCAGGGAGCGGCGCCCGCCCGCCGCGGCGTTCGGCATCGGCCAGCCCCGCGCTAGCTCTCCCTCCCCCAGGAGCTCAGCGCCGAGGCTCCCCATCCTCGCTGGGGCTCAGCAGTGCGTTTCCAGCCCGGCTCCCTGCAGGCCCGAGGCCGGCGCGCCGTGCTCAGCCTGCCTGCAGCACCCCAAAACACCACCAGCATCCCATCGCTACCAGCGCCCTTCTGTTCCCACCCCCGGCAAACACACGGAGGTGGGAGGAAAGGAATTCTTCTCGCTTCGAATCAGAGGTTGCCCTGATAAAGCTATCGCACAGGGAGGGTGGGGGGCCCGACACAGCCCACAAGGGGCCACTCGCTCCCTTCAGAGCGGCCACGCTGCGCCCCAGCAGCACACGGAGGCAGCTCTGCCGCCGGCTCCAGAGGACTTGTTCCCAGCCGGAGAGGCGCAGGGATGCCGAGCGCCCGTGGGAACCTGGCCCATGAAGCCGGGCAGGCAGACACAGCTACGCGGCCCRGCGTTGGCAGCGCTCCCTCGCGAGCGGCACGGCTTTTCCATAACCGGCTCCGGATTCCCACAGCGCTGCCAGCACTGCCGGCCGCAGAGGGATGTGGTTTCCGGCAGCCGAGGTGTGGTTTACACGCACGATGCTGCGGGGTAGGAGCCTGCCAGGCCCCCCACAGCGGAGGGACGAGGCTTTCACGCCCGCAGCGCACACAACGCGGAGCGTGACCGTCCCCAAACGGGAGCGGGACCCCGTGAGGAACGGCGACAGCCCGTCCCCAGCGGGACACGAGAGGGCTCATTGCTAATCTGTGCCGTCCAACCACTGCTGACTCAGCAGAGGACGTCATTTTCTGCTTGACCTATATTTGGTGAGAGTTCTGGGGAGGGAAATGGATATGTGGATCACAGGTAAAGAGAAAAACCTCCGACAGCAGCTGTCAGAGCCGTACCTTGCTGATGGCCGTCAGCACCGTGGAATAAGACACCATCTAAGAACAAAACACAAACCAAAACAAACCCGGCAGAGCAGCGTGTTAGTAGGTGATGTTTGTACGCGCGGCGCCCGTTGCTGAGGAACGGCAAGGTCAGGGCACGGCCCCGCCGCCTGTCATCGCGGACGGGGCTGGGGCACTGACCCGGCACAAATCCAGAGAGACATTTTTAGGTGATCGCTGATTGTTTTCACGCAAACTTTAAACAATATTAAACGCTACACTCAGAAAGCGCGGGGCTAAGAGCAGCAGCAGAGGCTCTCGGCAGGCAAGGATTTCTACTCCGTCTCCGTGCAGCTGGGCAGCGGGTGGACACCATTTACAGAGAGATCCTTGCGTTGGGCACGCGCCAAGCACAGAGCCCTCCACCACCCGCCCCGGCCTGGGGGGAGACGCGATGCCTCCGAGGCGCAGACGGGAGATATGGGGTGTCCGGCCGCCACCAATTCCACACCCCGGTTTCTTTGCCCGCCTGCTACTTGGGGCTGCGAGGCGACACCCAACAGTGTCTGCAGTGCACAAAGAGCGTTATTACCTGGGAACTGATAGCATATTTCAGGTAGGACAAGATGAGTGGGTTCGGTGACGGCCCGATCATAGCCTGTTCGAGAAGAGCCTCTGCAAGCAAAGGAGAGGGGCCAGGAGGTCCCAGGTCAGCAAACGCGTGACTTGTGGAAACACACACACACACACACGCACGTTGCGCTCTCATTTTTGGTCTCATCCCACAGGGAAGGTGGCAAAGACAAATTGCGCTAACCACRAACACTTTGCACAAAGCTTCCCTGAAATTAGCTGAATCCCGTAACTTTCTAATCCCAGCAGCAAAAGCTACTAAATAATTTAGGAAGCACAAGCAGCCTCCTGCTAACTCAGCTCTCCCCAAACAGCACCTGATTCTCTCCAAACATGTCCCCCTTCCTCCCACATACTGCCCAGGAGGCTCTTGGCATCCACCACCGAGTGACTTTCACTCTGGCACCTGGGGCTGGACTCCAGGCAGAGAGCCCCTCTGCTGAGATCAGCTCTGCACGTCTGGCGCTCCCTCCCGCTGGCTGCCTGCCAGCGCCGGCCTTTGGAAGCCGGAGGGGCTCTGCCCGTCCTATCTGCTCAGCCAAGCCCTTAATTGACCATTGGAACTATGGCAGAGTGCAGGAACCACCTCGCAAAAGCAGGCCCCAGGCTGCAACTAGGTCAACGCACCCAGATGCGAGAGGGGAAGCGGCCGTTTGGGAAACCRCCTCCCCAAAGAAAACGGGGAGCAGCCACGGCTGGATCACAGCTGCGGAAGCAAAAGGCAGCACCCGGGATCTCGAATGGAGACTCAGACCACGTCCAAAAGCATYGTAGCTCAAAGACAGAAGGCTGATGGCAACCTGCCCCCTTCCCATCCCCATCTAATCAGGGAGTGTCAACACGCGCCAGCCACATGCTGTTACCCACTGCAGACGTGTCAGCACAGATTTGCTGGGCACCGCCGTGATTCTGGCGGCTCGTGCCAGATTCTCCTCCTTTGTAGTCTGAGCCTGAAACGCACGAGCTGGGAAAGGCTCTGCGCTAGGGCTGCGGCGAGAGGGGCTTAGAAAGGAAGCAGCGCTATGAGCACGGCGGTTGTTACAGCCGTCCCAGACTTCAGGAACACCCTCCCCGCGCGCTCACAACCTGCCGGCCCTCACACAACACTCACGCTGCCCAGGAAGGCCCGGCAACACCAACATCCCCCCACAAGCAGTTCCTGAAGCAGCAGGGCCAAACAGAGCCAGCTCCCTCCCCCTCCTTGCAGGGCAGCTGCCCTCCAACGCAGGCTGGGTGTTAAAAACGAGCCTTTCCTTCAGCTGAGGCACTAATAGGTGGTCAGGAGAAACCTGTTTTCGCAGAAATTGTAGGCACTGATTATCTCTAACCCTTTGACTGGGCTTTAGTTGGTGGAAAGCAGCCACTCTGCTCTCAGGGATATGCAGGTGGGCCCACACCAAGCATCCCACGGGCCTTGCTGCCTCAGCAAACTGAGCTGGAGAGGATCCTGCCTGGGTGAGACAGGCAAAGGGCTGCAGGGCTGGAAACAGGCACCCGGGAGCCCCGGGAAGCAGCTGGCYGGCAGCAGAGCCAGCCCTCGAGCCACCCTCCTGAGCGCCGGCTTAGCCCCGAACCRCCCTGCACATCCTCCAGCGCAGAGATCGCAGCGCCCCACTCCCACGTCCACGCTGGCCGCTCTGAGCAAATCTGTTTCCCCAGGGCTGCCCCACAGCCTCCTCCGCCACAGCCAGGCCCCACGGCTCCGGCGCGGCTGACACAGGCTTCCTCGAGCTCCGGGTAGCCTTGGGACCCTGCACAGAGCCCCCACAGGCGGGGGCTGAACCGGCTGCAGGGCTGTGGTTTGAAAGAACCTGCCCTCAGGAGCTGGGGCTGGGCCAGAGGCTGCTGGAAAAAGCACTGGTAGGACACAGCGAGGGGAAAAGGTCAGCTGGGAAAAGGTCCCTCCTCTCAGTGCAGCGAGGAGCAGCTCCCTGCCTGCCTCAGGACCGTTTCCCTTTAAATCACGCACTACAGCAGTCCTCGAGCAGCGCTTCGTGTTTATTTATCCAGGGCTTGCAAACACGCGCTTGCTGCACAGGAAAAAAAAAAAAAACAACACCCTAGCAACAAGTTTCTATAATTGGCATAAAAGCCTGGCAAATCTTTAAACCAATGGAGCTCAGCAGGTACCAGCATTTGGCAGGATTTGTGTCAAACGCCCTTGAATAGGGACGGGAAAAGAAATTCTAATAAAAAGGGGGGGGGGGGAAGAGGAGGAAAGAGGCTTTCGGGATTGAGTAACACCCGGCGCCGGCTGGAAACACCCACGAGGCAGCGGGGGGCCGTTATCACCCCCTTGGCGGGGGGGAAACTGAGGCACGAGGGGTGAGTTTGGGGCGGAGGTGGGGGGCAGGAGCGGGGACCCCCTCACCTGCCAGGTTGAGGATGTCCCAGGTGGCGCCGCGGGGGAAGAAGCGCTTCATGTTGATGGCCCACTGGAAGTCGCTCCAGCGCTCCTTCCAGGCCTGCAGGATGGCCTGCTTCAGGTTCACCACCTTCATGGCTGCGGCGTCCGCCCGGGGCGGCCCTGGCTCCCGCGGAGGCGAAGGGGAAGCTGCGCCCCGCGCCCCCCCACGGAGCCCGGTCGCGCCGCCGCCGCCGCCGCCCCTCACCCGCGCCCAACAAGGCCCACGGCCCCGGAGCGCGGCCCTCAGCGCCTGGGCACCGCCATGTTGGCACCCGGCAGCAAGCCGCGCGCTGATTGGGCGGCGCGGCGCGGGGCCTGCTGGGAGGTGTAGTCTGAGGGCGGGGAGGGGGGTGTGTGTGCAAAGGGCGGGGCGCGTGCAAATGCGTGTGCGCGAACACGCGCGTGCACGTGTGTGTGTGTGTGTGTGCGTGCAAGAAAGCGGGCGGAAATACTGCTGTGCAAACGCGTGTGCGCAGACGCGTGCGCGCAAATACATGTCCGCGTGCAAGTACGAGCGCGAAGATATGCGCGCACGTGCGCGCGTGCAAACGCGCGGGTGCAAACGCGAGTGCACAAACGCCTATGCGCGAGCGTGTGCAAATGCGCGCGACCAAGCTCACGTTTGCAAAAGCAAGGCGTGCAAACGCGTGTGTGYACCCGCGTGTGCGCGCGCGTGCCGGGCGGAGGCGTGTGCCCCCCGGGGAGAGCGTGGGTGCGCGCGCACGTGCGCTGCCACGCGTGTGCGTGGCGGTGCAGGCGC
>NW_020450019.1:953130-955393 GCF_003343035.1 Apteryx rowi
CCCCTTCCCCCTGCCACGCTGGCTCCGCGCGGCCGCTGCGAGCTGCCGGCTGGGGGTGGGGCCGCGGGCCGGAGCTGGCAAGCCCGGGGGTGCCGGGCACCCGCTGCCAGCCGGGATCGAGCACCAGGCAGGGGTGGTGCCCCCTGTGCCCCCGGGGGGAGGGTGGGTCTGCCCTGGACACCATCATGCCCCGGGTACCGCCATCCCCTGGGTACCGCCGTCCCCTGGGTATCACTCTGCCCTGGGTGCTACCATGCCCTGGGTACCACCATCCTCTGGGTACCACCATCCTCTGGGTATCACCATGCCCTGGGTATCACCATGCCCCGGGTACCACCGTCCCCTGACCACTACCATGTCCTGGTTATCCCCATCCCCTGGGTACCATCATGCCTTGGGTACCACCATCCCCTGGGTAGCGTTGTGCCCCAGGTACCACCATCCCCTGGTACCACCATCCCTTGGGTACTGCCACACCCTGGGTAGCACCATCTCCAGGGTACCACCACTGCTTGGGTACCACCATTCCCTGTGGCCCAGATACCACCGTCCCACGGGAACCATGGTGCTCTGGGTACCCCTGTCCCTTGGATGTTCCCACCCCCTGGGTACAACTGTCACCTGTTTACACCCCTCCCCTGCGTACCCCCATCACGTGGGTACTGCCGTCCCCTAGGTGCCACCATCCACCAGGTACCCTCATCCCCTGTGTGACCCCATACCCCAGCTATGACTGTCCCCTGGGTACCCCCATCGTAGGGGTACACCCGTCCCATGGGTACCACTGTGGTGCTTTGGCAAGCCGGGAGGGGGTGGGCCACGGTGCTGGGAGGTGCCCGGGCTGCCAGGGTGGGGGCGGGCAGGCAGAGACCCCCCGGGAGCCCGGGGAGATCCTGGGGGTCCCGCCGGGGCCGCAGCCCCCGAGCATCCCTGCCGGGGTGGCCGCAGCCCCCCGGCCGCGGGAACGGGGCGCTGGCCCTTTAAGAGCTGGACATGATGGGAGTTGTAGTCCGGGGGAGGGGGCCGCGAGCGCAAGGCCTGCTGGGAAAGAGGTGGGGTGGGAAAGGCGGGCTGGGGCGCTGCAGCCCCCCCGTGCACCCCGGGGCTCCCCCCGGCCCCGGCCACCCTGTGCCCAAGTGCACCCCGCCATCCCCGGCCCCACGGCCTGCCCCACGGCGGGGGGCCTGCCCCACGGCCCCTCACCCCCTGCCCCACGGTGGGATGCCTGCCCCACAGACCCTCAACCCCTGCCCCACGGCGGGGTGCCCGTCCCACGGCCCCTCACCCCCTGCCCCACGGCGGGGCCTCTCTCACCCCTGGCAGACCCGGGGGCCGGTGGGTGCCAGCGCCAGGGGCCTCCCCGTGCCGGATCTGGGACGTGCCTCGGCGGGCACCCATGGGTGCACGGCCGTGGGGCCGGGCGCTCGCCCCGCTTCGCTCGCCCAAGTCGCCGGGGCTCCTGGCACGGCCTCGAGCGCGGAGCGCCCCGTCCCCCCGGGGACGCCGTGGGGCTGGCACGGGGGCAGCACGGGGTGCAGTCCTGGCACCTCCACGTGGCCCAGACGTCATGGCCCCACTGGCTTCCTGCGGTTCCATCCCTGTCCCTCCATGGGCTCAATGCTCGTCCTCCTTTGGGCACCGTCCTTGTCCCCCCGTGGGCACCGTCCTCCTCCTGCTGTGGGCACCATCCCCATCTACCCTTGGGCATCATCCTCATCTCCTCGTGGGCACCATCCCTGTCCCTCCATGGGCACTGTCCTTGTCCCTCCCTTGGGCACTATCCTCATCCTGCTGTGGCCACTGTCCCCATCCACCCGGGAGCATTGTCCTGGTCCCTCCATGGGCACCATCTCTGTCCCTCCATGGGCACCATCTCCATCCACCCTGGAGCATCATCCTTGACCTCCCATGGGCACCATCCTCATCCCCATGGACACCTTCCCTGTCCCCCTGTGGGCACTGTCCCCATCACCCCATGGTCACTGTCCCCATCCCCCCGTGGGCACCGTCCTCATTTCCCCCCGTGGTCACCGTCCCCATCCCCCCTTGGGCACTGTCCCCATCGCCCCATGGTCACTGTCCCCATCCCCCCGTGGGCACCGTCCTCATTTCCCCCCGTGGTCACCGTCCCCAACCCCCTTGGGCACCGTCCCCAGCCCACGTCGGGCTCCAAGCTTGTCCCCCCACGGTCACCGTCCCCGTCCACCCCTGGGCTCCGTCCCGGCGTGGTGTCCCCAGCTGCCACCATCCCGGCTCCGCTGGG
>NW_020450019.1:956894-959333 GCF_003343035.1 Apteryx rowi
GGCCTCGCCGCGGCCTCCCGCCGCGCGCCGCCGCCGCCGCCAGGCCCCGGTGGAACCAGTTTGCAGGAGGCTCCCGCGCCGCCGCGTGCCTCATTCCTCTGCGCTGCCCGGGGGTCTTTGCGCAGGGTGGGGAGCGCGCCAGGAGCTGCCGGAACAGCGCGGCACAGCACGGCGCGGCACGGCTCCCCCCGCCCTCCCCGGCGCCGGCGTGTGGCTGCATGTGCCCCCGTGCAGCCGGCGCGGGGCCTTGCACGCGCGTGTGCACCCTTGCACGGACACCTGCCGGGGCCACGGCCGGAGCCCCCTGCGCCGCCACCGTGACCTTTGCAGCGCGCCGGCGGTGCAGCCCGGCACCGAGCGGGGACGGCGCCTGCAAGGGCCGTGGGGTGCCCGGCACGGTTGTGGGGTGCCCGGCATGGTTATGGGGTGCTCGGCACGGTTGTGGGGTGCTCTGCACCCCCCCCCCAAGCTGTGCCGTGGGGCAGGCTCCGGCACGGAGCCGGACTCACGCCAAGGGCCGCGTGCCCCCGTGCCAGCGCGGCGAGCGTCCCCGGCCCGGGGTGCACCAGCGGGGCGCTGCATGGCCGCGGCGCCCGGCCCCGTCCCTTGCTGGAGAGGGGGGGCACCAGGAAGCAGCCCCCTCCCCGCTCCGCCACGCACTTTCCCGCGGCTGCTGGGAAAGCCTGGAGCCGGCGCGCGCCGGACGGGATGGGACGGGACAGGATGGGGCGGCCACCGGGGCCCAGTCCCCAGCCCCACGGGACCCCCGGCAGCCGTGGGGCGCGGGGTGTGTTGTTTAATGCCTTAAACGCGGGGAGGCGGGGCCAGGACGCCTGGGCCCTCTTGCAGGCGCTGGAGGAGGAGGGAAGGGTGTTGCGATGAGGGCGAAGGCGGGCGCAGGCAGGACGCCGGGGTCCCGGCCCCGCACAGCAGCGCTCGGCCATGCCGGACCACCGTGGCCGGACACGCGGCACCGTCGAGGGAGCCGGGCTCGGAGGCGCTCGGCCCTCGGCCTGTGCCGGCCGGGCAGAGCYGGGGCGTCGCGGCGGCTCCCGTGGCCGTGCCAGGGCCCGGACCCGTCCCGTTGCCTGTGCCCGCTGCCGCGGGGCCCCAGGAGTCGCGGCCTCCCTCCCGCTCCTCTCCCCGATTTAGAAACGTCCCGCTCTCCTTGCCAGGCTCCCCCTCCCCCCGGCGCGCTGAGAATAGCTCCCTGGCGCCCTGCTCCTCCCGGCACCCACGGCTCRTCCCGCCGGCACGGCCACGGGGGCGCCCCGGGAGCCGCGGGCGCGCCGGCCGGCGGAGCTGAGCCCGTGCACGCTCGTGACACGTCAGGCTGAGCCCGGGGTCCCGCAGGGGCAAGCGGAGCGGCGGCGCTGCCTGTGCAGCTCACGTGCCGCGGGGCGACGCGGGGCAGCGGCGGCCGCGGTGGGCACCGTTATCCGGTGCGGGAGCCTGGCCGCATCCTGCYGCCGGTGCAGCGCTTCCTCTCGGCACGTTTTGCGGCACCCCGGCGGCATGGGGAAACCGAGGCAGCTCCGAACGCATCCGGCAGCGCTCGGGCAGGACGCGGACCTGGGCATCCGGCTCCAGCAGGACGCGGGGCTGCTCCCTCGGACCCTGTGCCGCGGGTCCGACCCTGCAGCGGGCAGAGGCTGGCGCAGGAGCGGTCGGTCGCGACGGCGCTGGACGGTGCCGCCGGGGGTTGCGGTAGGATGGGGCCCCCCGGGGTTCGGGGTGCCCCGGGGTCGCCCCGGCCCTGATGTCAGGCGCATGGCATCCCCCGGCGCGCGGGCTGCCCAGCTGCTGCCGCATGCCTGGGATTCCTGCGGCCTTGAGTCACGCGCAGCCGCGCGGCCCCGCTGCCACGGGCGCCCCGGTGCCGGCCGGGCACCGCCGGGCACGGGCACCACGCCGGGACGCACGCACCGCTCCAGGCACCGCTGGTGCATTGCATYGCGCCGGGATGGATGCGCAGCGCCGGGCGCCACCGGATGCTTTGCACACGCCAGGATGCGCACACAGTGCCGGGCACCACCCAGTGCATTGCACYGCACCAGGATGTATGCGCTGTGCCAGGCACCACCGGGTGCATTGCACCGCGCTGGGATGCAGCCGCTGCGCCGGGATGCAGGCACAGCGCCGGGCTCTGCCGGTGCACTGCACCGCGCCGGGACGCGCACACAGCACCGGGCACTGCCAGGCGCGTTGCAYTGCACAGGGCCGCAGGCACGGCGCCGGGCGCAGCCGGGTGCGTTGCACCGTGCGGAGCAGGGCGTGCACGGCGCACGCGGTGCAGTTCGGTGGCCTGGGCCGGGCGCCGCAGCGGGTGCCCCCTGCCCGTCCCCGCCGGGCTCCCGTGGCCTATTGCTCCTGCCAGATGTTGTGGCTGCGGCTGCTGCTGCAGAGCCGCGGGGTTCCCGTCCCAGCACCGCGTCCCGC
>NW_020450019.1:961639-962736 GCF_003343035.1 Apteryx rowi
CCCCCCGCCTCCGCGCCCTGCCATGCCGCTGGGTCCCTCTGCGGTCCCCGCGGTCCTGTGCCCCGTGCGCGCCTGTGCATCTCCGCTCCGTGCATCCGCGAGCCCCGTGCGAGCCTGCGCCTGCTCCCTGCGGGGCCGYGCCTGTGCAAGCCCGTGCCCTGCGCGTGCCCGTAGCACGTGGCCCGTGCACGCCTGCACCCCGTGCACGCCTGCGCCCCGTGCATGGCTCTTGCATGCTCGTAGCCCATGCAGACCCCTGCCCCGGGCGTGCCCCACGCGTGCCTGCAGCCCGTGCATGCCCCTTGCGTGCTCGTAGCCCATGTGCGCCCACAGCCCATGCAAACCCATGCCCCGTGCATGCCCCATGCGTGCCTGTGCTCCGCAGATGCCCCTTGCATGCGCCAAGCCCGTGCAAGCCCATGCCCCAAGCGTGCCCATGCCCCACGTGTGCCCCATGCATGCCCATGCATGCCCCACACATGCTCATAGCTTGTGCATGCCTGCAGCCAATGCAAACGTATGCCCTGTGCGTGCCCATGCTCCGTGCATGCCCCATGCAAGACCATGCCCCGTGCATGCATGTGCGTGCCCCAAGCCCATGCGTGTGCATGCCCCGTGCATGTGCGTGCCCCATGYGTGTGCGTGCCCCAAGCCCACGCGTGTGCATGCCCCGTGCATGTGCATGGCCCATGCATGTGCGTGCCCCATGCGTGTGCATGCCCCAAGCCCATGCATGTGCATGCCCATGCGTGTGCACGCCCCAAGCCCGCGCGCGTGCGCGCCCCATGCACGTGCACGCCCCGTGCACGCCCGTGCAAGCCCAAGCTCCCTGCAGCGGTGCCTGGGGAGGGGGAGGGCACCCAGCGGGGCCCAGGCGTCCGGGGGCCCCGGGCCTCCCCCTGCCCGGCCCCGCGGGCGCCCCGCCAGCGCCGGGGCTATTTCGGGAGCGCTGCCCGGAGACGCACGTGCCCGGGGGGGCCCGGCGGGGTCACCTTGGGCGCCCGCCGCCCCCCGGACGCCTGGGCCCCCCCGGCCCCGCCCGGCCGGGCCGGGCGCCGCCGCCAATGGGCTGGTGCGGCGCGGGTGAGGCGCGGACC
>NW_020450019.1:962863-964203 GCF_003343035.1 Apteryx rowi
GCAGTCGGGGGCGTCCCGGGCCCGGCCGGCCCACGCGTGTCCCCCTGCACACGTGCCACCGGCCCCAGGCCGGGCGCTTGCACCCGCAGGCACCCGCGGGGCGAGGGGAGCCCCTGTCGTGGCTGCTGGCGGGCCCTGGGGACACGGGGTGCAGGGACTTGGTTGCACAGGGACGTGGGGAGCACGGGGACATGGGGTGCACAGGGACACGGGGTGCTGGGACATGGGGTGCATGGGGTGCACAGGGACATGGGGTGCAGGGACACGGGGCACAGGGTGCACAGGGACATGAGGTGCTGGGACACGGTGCACGGGGTGCACAGGGACGTGGGATGCATGAGGATGTGGGTTACACAGAGTGCGGAGACAYGGGGTRCATGGGGACATGGGGTGCATGGGGTGAAGGGACACGGGGTGCTGGGACACAGGGTGCACAGGGACGTGGGATGCATGAGGACGTGGGGTGCACAGAGTGCAGAGACACGGGGTGCACAGGGACATGAGGTGCAGGGACATGGGGTGCTGGGACACAGGGTGCATGGGGTGCACAGGGACATGGGGTGCAGGGACATAGGGGGCACAGGGTGCGCAGGGACGTGGGAAGCAGGGACCCGGTTGCATGGGACACAGGGTGCAGGGCCGCGGGGTGCAGGGGGCGGCGGGGTGCAGGGGGCCTGGGGGCACCGTCGGCGCGGGCCCCGGCTCACGGCGCGTCTCCCCGCAGGTGGCTGGATGGCAAGCGCAAAAGAAAGAGCAGCCAATGTTTGGTGAAGAGCAGCATGTCAGGTAGGCGCCCCGGCCCCCGCGCCCCCGCTGGACACCCCCCGTCCCTGCTGGGTCCCCTGGGCACCCCACGTCCTTGCTGGGCTCCCCACATCCGTGCTAGGTCCCCTGGGCACCCCCGTCCCTGCTGGGTCCCCGGATGGCTCCGTGCACCCCACATCCCTATGGGGCGCCCGGGTCCCGCGTGGGTCGGGGGGGCTGCGGGTGCTGGCAGCACCCAGGCACCCGCGATACGGCGTCCCGGCCGGGTGCCGACCCCGCGCAGCACCCAGCGCCGCGGCCGGGCACCCCGGCCCTGCCCCATTCCCCAGCGGGGAGCGGCCGACGCCGGCGGGATCTGCCGGGCGGGAGGAGGGGCCGGCTGGTGGGACCCAGGCGTCCGGGCCCCTCCCCCAGCCGGGACCCACTGCGCACCCCTCCCCCCATCCTGGGCTGGGGGAGAGCCCAGGCGTCCGGGCTCCCCACCCCTGCATCCGGCACCCCGGGGCTCCCGGATGCGCTGGCGGGGGGAGGCGCAGGACCCCGGACGCCTGGGCCCTCCCTGCAGCTGGGGGGGG
>NW_020450019.1:965602-967306 GCF_003343035.1 Apteryx rowi
GGTGCCATGGGGTCACTTGGGGTGGCCGGTGCAGCTCGAGGAGCTGTGGGGCTGGTTGGGGGTGTCTGGAGGTGCCGTGGGGCCGGTAGGGGTGGCCGGTGCAGCTTGAGGTGCCGTGGGGCTGGTTGGGGGTGTCTGGGGTGCCATGGGGGTGGTTGGGGTGGCCGGTGCAGCTGGAGGTGCCGTGGGGCCGGTAGGGGTGACCAGCCGCGCCGTGGGGCCGATCGAGGTGGCTGGCACGGCTAGCGATGCCGCGGGGCGGTGGGGCCGGCCGGGGGGCTCGACGTCCCCGCTGAGGGCCGGCTCGGCGCAGTGGTGCTGGACGACTCGAAGCGGGTAGCCAAGCGGAAGCTCATCGAGGAGAACCGGGAGCGGCGGCGCAAGGAGGAGATGATCAAGTCGCTGCAGCACCGGCCGGAGCCCAGCGCGGAGGAGTGGGAGCTCATCCACGTGGTGACCGAGGCGCACCGCAGCACCAACGCCCAGGGCAGCCACTGGAAGCAGAAGCGGAAATTCCTGGTGAGCGCCCGGCGGGAGCCCAGCCCCGTCCCGCGCCCGGCCCCCGCCTGGGCTGAGCACCAGCACGCTCAGCGCACGCATGAGGCCGCCGCGCTGCCCTCCCACGTGGCGCGGGGGGAGGARGGGGGGGGCCCCAACTCCCCCTCCCAGGTGTCCTTGTCCCGGGTGTCCTTGAGCGCGGGAGCGCGCCGGAGACGCCCGTCCCTCCCGGCAAAGGGTTAAGGGGGCGAGCGGTGACCGAAGGGGACAGCTGCGCTGTGGGGCGGCCGCCGTCGGGTCCGGCTGTCCCCGTGCTGTCCGTCCATCCATGCGTGCCCGCTGTGCCGCCGGGCACACAGCTCCCTCTCCTGGCTGCTGCCCTGCGCCCAGGACGCCCGGGTCCCCGCGGCAGGCGGCGCGGGGCTGCCGTGCCTCGGTTTCCCCCACACCGGGAGCCCCGGGGCCGCCGTGCCTCGGTTTCCCCTGCACCGGGAGCCCCGGGGCTGCCGTGCCTCAGTTTCCCCGGGGCTCACGGCCGCCCGCTCTGTGCCCGGCAGCCCGAGGACATCGGCCAGTCGCCCATGGCCTCCATGCCCGACGGGGACAAAGTCGACCTGGAGGCGTTCAGCGAGTTTACAAAAATCATCACCCCGGCCATCACCCGCGTGGTCGACTTTGCCAAAAAACTGCCCATGTTTTCGGAGGTAGGGGGGGGCGGCTCCGGGGGGGCGGGGGGCCGGGGCCGGGGCCGGGGCCGCCGCCTGACGCCGTGTGCCGCAGCTGCCTTGCGAAGACCAGATCATCCTGCTGAAGGGCTGCTGCATGGAGATCATGTCGCTGCGGGCGGCCGTGCGCTACGACCCCGAGAGCGAGACGCTGACGCTCAGCGGGGAGATGGCCGTCAAGCGGGAGCAGCTCAAGAACGGCGGCCTCGGCGTCGTCTCCGACGCCATCTTCGACCTGGGCAAGTCCCTCTCTGCCTTCAACCTGGACGACACCGAGGTGGCCCTGCTCCAGGCCGTGCTGCTCATGTCCTCAGGTGCCGGCGCCGCGGCCGGGGGGGCGTCGTGGGGGGCCGGGGTGGCAGCGCCGTGCGCCGAGCCTGGGATCCGTGCCGGGGATGTGGGGTGGGCACCTGGAGGAGCCGTGATGGACTATGGGGAGATGTATGGTGGGCACCTGGAGGAGCCGTGATGGACTATGGGG
>NW_020450019.1:967514-967661 GCF_003343035.1 Apteryx rowi
GATGTGGGGTGGGCACCTGGAGGAGCCGTGATGGACTATGGGGAGATGTGGGGTGGGCACCTGGAGGAGCTGTGATGGACTATGGGGAGATGTATGGTGGGCACCTAGAGAAGCCGTGATGGACTGTAGGGGGATGTGGGGTGGGCA
>NW_020450019.1:968547-968960 GCF_003343035.1 Apteryx rowi
GTGGGCACCTGGAGGAGCTGTGATGGACTATGGGGAGATGTATGGTGGGCACCTAGAGAAGCCGTGATGGACTGTAGGGGGATGTGGGGTGGGCAGCGCTGTGCCTGGAGCCCTGGGACACGTGAGGTTGGGTGCTTTGCTGCTCCAGGCCCTGGGAGCTGTGCAAGGATGGGAGATCCCAGGGTGGTCCCTGATGCCCGTGGCCGGGGAGGTGGATAGGAATGTCCAAGGTGGCACCTGATGGCCATGGCTGGGGAGGTGGACGGGGATGTCCAGGGTTGGACACTGATCCTCATGGCCGGGGAGGTGGATGGGGACGTCCAGGGTGGCCCCCGATGCCCATGGCCGGGGAGGTGGACGGGGACGTCCAGGGTTGGACACTGATGCTCATGGCCGGGGAGGTGGATGGGGAC
>NW_020450019.1:970510-971576 GCF_003343035.1 Apteryx rowi
TTTTTTTTTTTCTTCTCGTCGTCGTCATCGTTTTATTTGTTCTGTTTTCCGTCAAAAGTTGCAATGGCCCGGAGGCGCCGGCGGGGGCGAGCGCCCGGCCGCACTGCACTACTGCCCGGCGGCGCGGGGGGGCCGGCRCCTCGCGCGGCCTTGTCACCGTCCCCCCGGTTTGGGTTTGTGAATTTTCTTCTTACCTCAGGCGGGAGGCCGAGGGCTGGGGGCGGCGGGGGGCAGCACCACCGGGCAGGCGAGGCAGGCAGGCTGGCAGAGCCCATCTAAGCTAATATATATATATATATACATACATATATATATATATATATATAAAAATATCTATAAAATATATAATTTTTGTAATTAAAAAAAAATCTTTTTACGGGTCGTTTAAAAGCAGAAATCCCAACGTGAAACACTTCCTCGCCCCGTGCCCGGCGGCGGTGCTCACAGCCCCGGGGCCGGGCCGGGGGCCGTGCCGGGGTGTTGCAATGGGGACGCGGGCGGTGGCACCCGCTGCCGCCCTGGCCCGGGAGGGGACGCGCTCGGTGCCCTCGGCTCCCGCCGCGGGGCTTGGTTCGCGGTCGGTGCAAAAATGTCTTAAGCTCTCGCCCCGGGCTCTGCCGGGCRCCCCGGCACGGCACGGCTCGTGCGACAGGCAGCGCCATCGCCCGCCCTCGTGCGGATCCCGGCGCCTCCCTGACCCGGCGCTCGGTGCTGCACGCGGGGCCAGCTCCGTGCGCGTGCCGGGGCCCCCGCGCCAGGCCTTAACATGGTGCCTTTGGGGCTGCAGGGCCGGGAGCTGGCAGGCTGCACGATGCCCACGCAGTGCCCGTGCAGTGCCGGTGCAATGCCGGTGCAATGTGTGTGCAGCACCGGTGCAATGCACGTGCAGTGCTGGTGCAATGCCGGTGCAATGCCGTTGCAGTGTCGTTGCAGTGCCCGTGCAGCGCCGGTGCAATGCCCGTGCAGCGCCGGTGCAGTGCCGGTGCAATGCCCATGCAATGCCCGTGCAGCGCCGGTGCACCACCAATGCTCACGGCTCCGTGGCCGTGCCGGGGTCGGGGCAGGA
>NW_020450020.1:0-1291 GCF_003343035.1 Apteryx rowi
ACATAAAGGGGGGGGCACATAGAGTTGCGGGTCAGCCGGGGGCCTAGAGGGGACCCAGGCCCGCGCTTCCTGGTGGGGACGCTCTAGCCACGCCGGCTAGTCTCGCTGCTCCCCCGGGGGGGTATTGAAGCAGAATAGGGGGCCCAGGCGTCCGGGACTCACCTTCCTCCTCGTCRTCCTCCTCGTCCTCGCTGCCTGGCGCCGCCAGCTCCTGCAGGCGCCGGCTAAGCTCCTCCTCCTCRGCCGCAGGCTCCGCCTCCGGGCGCCGCCTCTCCTTCCGCCGCTCCCGCCGCCGCCGGGGGCCCTGGGGGGGCGCGTTACCCCCGATACCCCCTGCCACCCCTTACTGCCCCCCATTAGCTTATACTACCCCTTATTACTCTTTATTTCTTCTTATTACATTGTTATTACCCCCTATTAGCATCTATTAATGCTTATTACATGCTGTTAATACTTTATTACTATTTTATTAYTTCTTACCATATTTTTATCTTTTGTTAGCCCATTAGTTTCTTGTTATCTTTTTATTACCCAATATTTCTGTTGYTACTGTTATTCTTTTTATCATCTTGTTTTGATTTTTTTATCTACTTATTCTCTATTAAAGTTTTTGCTATTTTAGTGCTCTTTGTTAATTTTCCCTATTTATCAACCTTAATACTACCTGTTTTCTCTTATTACTCCCCATTTCTTTCTTATTAGTTTCTTATTATTCCACTATACACTCTTATTACCATCTTGTTACTACCTGTTACATTTCAGTATCATCTTATTACTTTGTTGCTCTTTGTTATTCTTTTTGCTACTCTTTCTGTTAGTTCTCAATAACTTCTGTGCTGCTTTATTGTTCTACTTGTTACTTCATATCATTTTTTATATCTCTTTATTGCTCTTTCAGAATGTTTATTGCTTYATTACTGTTCATTTATTCACTAATGTTTTACTTATTATTTCTTAATAGTTCCTTTTATTTTATTATCATTTAACACTCTGCATTACTCCCATTGATGTTTTCTATTACTTATTAATACTCTGCTACCCCTCAGCACCCCCCTGATACCTGCTGGTGCCCCTTGACACCCCCTGTTACCCCTCATTACGCTCCATTACCTTATTTTCACTTTATTATCTCTTTTTTCTCCCATATTATTGTTTATTACCTTGTTATTGCTCTTCATTAACGCTCATTATTCCCTATTATTTTCTRTTTCTTAATACTTTGCTATTCTTCATCGTTCTCTGTTCTGCTTCGTTGTCTATCATTACTCTCGCTACCTTGCTCCTCCTCGTT
>NW_020450021.1:0-1245 GCF_003343035.1 Apteryx rowi
TCCTAAGGATGGGGTGTCCTGATGAGAGACCTGGCTCATTCCCAGACCCCCACACTGCATTGCCCAGAGCCCCACTGGTGAGAGGGGCACTTGGGCACCTCACTGTCAAGGACACATTTGCGTGGCAGCATCCGCAGGGTCATTGTCTAAACTGCATCAGAAAGCCCCCTGCCCAGAGAGTCCAAGGGGAAGGACGAGGGCAGCATGTGCAGGTGGGAAACATGCAGCAATACCATGATATTTGTGGCGAGGGAGGCAGCGCCAGGGAGGGAGAGAGGGGCACTCAGGAGTGTCTCCTCTCCTGGAGGTCCAGCCGCTGAGGAAACGACTCCTGCCCTGGACCCCCCAGCCTTGAGAGCAGAGGGCTGTGCTGGCTGGGAGAGGAGAGGAGCCATTGCAGTTGACAGTTTCCTCTCACACTTTGAGCATGACTCTGCTGCCTGGAGCCGTCCCTTCGGGGAGCTGTTTCTCTGTCCCCACATCTCTCCCCTCTCAGTGCTCACACACCCCATCCCACCTGCTGAGAGCTCAGCTCTGCCCTGCAGAAACCTCCTGGGGGCAGGACACTGCCCAGGGCACCTCCGTGTTTGCCGGTGCTATGGAGCAGGGGAGAGAAACCTTGGTGAGGCTGGAAAGGTGATGCTGGTTCTGTCATTAGGCGGAGGGGTGGATGGAGGCATTTGCTGAGTCCCTCCCAGAACTGCTCCTCTCTCACTGTCACTGTCTCAGTCCTGTGTCTAAAGCTGACATATCCAATCCCATTTCACCCCACCCAAAGAGAATCAAACTGAAAGCACAGGCTCATGACAGCTCCTTCCCTTTCATGTATCCCCTGCCTTGAACTTCCATTTGGAAAGTCCCCTCCAGAAATGTCCTGGCAGTGAGCTGGAGCTGTGAGCAGCCCTGACCCATGCAGCACACTCTCAAAGGAAGAACAAACCTGCCCTGCCAGGGGTTGCTCACATTGTCATTATAAGCTCCCTGGGCAGGCTGAGTGCTGACCCTCGCAGGCAGCAGAGTCACTGCCCCAGGCACACAGCACCCTAAGGCACAGGGAAACTGCTCTGAATCACAGCCCTGGGCAGATGTGAGAGTACACCCTGGCTTCACCCCCCTGCAGCATCCCTGGGAGAAGGTAGCAGCATGCCCTGTCCCTGTGGCACTGTGACTGGGAATCCCTGCTCTGAAGCATCTCCTCCTCCTCTGTAAAGGTGAAACCGATAGAGCGATCCTTAAAAATCCAAT
>NW_020450022.1:0-1169 GCF_003343035.1 Apteryx rowi
GAACCCGGACGCCTGGGTCCCTGTGGGATGTGGGTGCACCAGGACACCTGGGGGACATAGAGCAAGTGGGGACGCCCAGACACCTGGGCCCCCGAAGGATGTGGGAAGAGCGGGGACACCCGGACGCCTGGGCCCCCGAAGGATGTGGGAAGAGCAGGGACACCCGGACGCCTGGGCCCCCGGGGGATGCGGGAGGAGCGGGGACACCCAGACGCCTGGGCCCCCAGGGGATGCGGGAGGAGCGGGGACACCCGGACGCCTGGGCCCCCGGGGGACGCGGGAAGAGCGGGGACACCCGGACGCCTGGGCCCCCGGGGGATGTGGGAAGAGCGGGGACACCCGGACGCCTGGGCCCCCGGGGGACGCGGGAGGAGCGGGGACACCCGGACGCCTGGGCCCCCGGGGGGATGCGGGAAGAGCAGAGACACCCGGACGCCTGGGCCCCCAGGGGATGCGGGAAGAGCAGGGACACCCAGACGTCTGGGCCCCCAGGGGATGCGGGAAGAGTGGGGACACCCGGACGCCTGGGCCCCCGGGGGATGCGGGAGGAGCGGGGACACCCGGACGCCTGGGCCCCAGGGGGATATGGGAAGAGCGGGGACACCCGGACGCCTGGGTCCCTGGGGGCTGCGGGAAGAGCAGGGACACCCGGACGCCTGGGCCCCCGGGGGACGCGGGAAGAGCGGGGACACCCGGACGCCTGGGCCCTGGGCGGATGCGGGAAGAGCGGGGACACCCGGACGCCTGGATCCCACGGGAAGAGAAGGGGAACGCCCGGACTCCTGGGTCCCTGGGTGACACGGGGCGAGTGGGGACACCCGGACGCCTGGGTCCTTCTCAAACAGGCAGCGTCCCGGCGGGAGACAACCCGCCCGGACGCCTGGGCCCCAGCGGGGGTGGGGAACGGGGCGCCCGGACGCCTGGGCCCTCCGCCAGGCGGGGGGATGGGAAGGCGCAGGGAACAAGGGCGCTTTGTCGGGGGCGCGGGGGCCGGACGCCGGGGCCCCCCGGACGCCGGGGCCCCGCGCTCACCGCAGGGCGCTGGCCGTGTGCCGGCGCTCGTCGAAGGGGCCCAGGCGCAGGCGGCACACGAGGGCGCCCAGCTCCTCGCAGTCCTCGGGGTCGCAGGGGTAGCGGCCGCCCAGCAGGTTCCCGCGCGCCTCCTCGTA
>NW_020450023.1:0-1289 GCF_003343035.1 Apteryx rowi
CCACCACAGGTTCAGGCTCCTTCAGGAAGGTCTAGAAGGTACCACCATGAGGTTGGGCTTCTCCATGGAGAGCTAGAAGGTACCAGGATGGGGTTGAGTTTCTCCACGGAGGTCTAGAAGGTACCACCATGGGTTCAGRYTYCTTCAGGAAGGTCTAGAAGGTACCACCACGAGGTTGGGCTCCTTCGTGGAGGTCTAGAAGGTTCCACCATGACCTGGCGCCCCCCCTTTCCCGCCCCGCAGGTCCGCAGCCGCGAAGACGGCCGCCTCTACGCCGTCAAACGGACCCTGGAACCGTTCCGGGGCGCCGCCGACCGCCGCCGCAAGCTGGCCGAGGTGCGCAAGCACGAGCGGGTGGGCCGTCACCCGCACTGCCTGGGCCTGGTGCGCGCCTGGGAAGAGCGCGGCCAACTCTACCTGCAGAGCGAGCTGTGTCCCGGCGGCCCGCTGCGGGCGCCCGGCGACGGTGACGGCGGTGGCCTGGCCTCCTGGCGGGCCACCGCCTACCTCTGGGACCTGCTGCAAGCCTTGGGCCACCTGCACGCCAAGAGCTTGGCCCACCTGGACGTCAAACCGGCCAACGTGCTGCTGGGMCCCGGCGGGTGCCGCTTGGGCGACTTCGGGTGCCTGCTGGAACCGGGCGGGCGGCCGGGCGACGGCGCCGAGGGCGACCCCAGGTACCTGGCGCCCGAAGCCTTGCGGGGCGACCTGGGTCCCGCCGCCGACGTCTTCAGCTTGGGCCTCACCCTCTTGGAGGTGGCGGCCGGGCGGGAGCTGCCGGCTGCCGGCGACGGGTGGCAGGAGCTGCGGCGGGGACGGCTGCCGGCGGCGTTGGCGGCGGGTGAGCCACCGCGGTCCCACCGCCCTCCTCATCCTCATCTTCTCCCGGACCCTCTCGGTTGACCTTCCTCGGCGTCTTCCTCGGCGCAGGGTTGTCTCCGGAGCTCCGGACGTTGCTGGTGGCCATGCTGGAGCCAGAACCGGGCCGGCGACCTTCGGTGGAAGCTCTGCTGCGCACGGCGTTGGTGCGGCGGGCGGGGCGGTGGCGAGCCCTCACCCGATTGGCCGACGAGGGCTTGCGGCGGGCGGGGCGGCTGCTGCAGGTGAGTCCCCGCCTCCACCGCGCCCCACGGCGCGGTTGCGCCCCACGGCGCGTGCCCGTCCGGCGTTAAGGCGTGGTGGCCCTCCGTAATGACGTACCCACCTGGGTGACGCCGTTCCTCTGCCCCCCAGGACGTGCGGGCCCTGCTGCAGTGGCTGTGGGGCGCGCTATGGGGCCCGGCGCGCTG
>NW_020450024.1:0-1200 GCF_003343035.1 Apteryx rowi
TCCCCTCTGGTGCCCAGCCTCCATCTGCAGCTCCGAGGGGCTCCGGTCTCCCGCAGGTCCCCTGTGAGAGCTGTCAGGCCCAGGCAGTTGCCTCAGAGACACTGGGGCCTCTCCAAGTGCCACTGGSTGCTTGTGGTTGGTTGCTATGATGAAATAGTGGAAATCTTCAGGAAGGGTATTAATCTGGGGAGAAGAAATAYTGGTCTGTGCTTGACCTTGTGTTTCCACTTCTCTGTTTGTTAGGCTGTGGATGTAGTCTCAGTAATCTTTCAAGTATTTCCACAAATCCTGATTAAATTAATCATTTCTAAAGTCATCTTTGCATCAGACTCTATAGGCATTTGCACTTTCCATAGTTTCCCAGTTTTCCTCCTCCTTTATCATTCTTTTTATCACTATCACTCTTTATCGTTCTGGTACATCTCAGCTCTCCAGTTGCTGCTGTGAGCTGCCGGCAGTCTGAAGCTTGCCTCGTCTTTCAGCAGTCTCCTTGCCTCTTTAGCCAGCTCCTTTGTTGTGTTTCTTGTCTATCCTTTCCTATCTATCTGTCAAAAACATTTCAAGGAAGGTTACATCTTGTGGGCAGTGGAGCTCACTGGAGGCAGCTTGGATTAAACATACAGTTGAGGAGTGTCTTGTATCTTTTATTCAACTGTTCCAAATTTTATTGTTGATTGCTTGCAATTAAGAGAAATTCTCTGTGTCTGTTCGCAGCTAGTTCTCAGAGGAAAGCAGGTGGGAATTGGTGCACATGAGCTGTAACATTGAGCTACAGCCTTGAGTGGAAAGAGGTTCAATTTGAACAAGAGTGATCTAAGTCCCCAGTGGCTGATGAGGGCAATGATAGGGCTGGGGAGGTGGGGAGGAAGGTTGTCCATACATGTCTCCTATCAAAAATACTGTTTTTCAGACATGTCCCGACTTCATTAGGAGACACTGTGGGTCAGTATGAATTGGAGAATGTGGGTATCACTTATTCTGAAAAGTCAAGAATAGAGAAAGCTTCAAAAGCAGACATCTTTCTCTTTCAGGTGCTCTTTGAAATCTGCCTTATTTCAATACACTCCTGCAAACTTTCCAAWTAACCACACAAGAACTGACAAACTGAAGAAAGTTATGGAAAGAGGCATGGCTCCTTAGGGGTTTTTCTATTTTAATGACCCCTTGGTGTATTTGGTGCTGAGCCCATGAACTTCAGAT
>NW_020450025.1:0-1219 GCF_003343035.1 Apteryx rowi
AGGCCTGACTTCTTGTGAGGGGGCACCTCCCCTCTCTGCAAGGGTCTGCGTAGGAACAAAGTCGAGAAATGGCAATGACTGCTTTGATTATCTCTCTGAGGGATCGGAATGGATTAGCGTCTGAGATGGGAAGATGCAATGAGGGTCCAGCTTCAACAGGAAGCCTTTAAGGAAGGAGAAGATAACTTTCTCCAGGGCAGTCAGTAAAAGCCCAAAGTGTCACGGAAGCATCAACTCCTTCCCAAACTGCAAGCCTGAACCTCAGCTGACAGAAACCACCACACTGTGAGCATCCCTGCCTCACACCACAATGCTCCAAGGAGGGAACGCAGTCACCAACAGTCCTCACCCAGGTCTCCCAGAAGGACTCTGTGATGGCATGCTGGGCTCTGGGAACAGAGCACTGCTCTCTCCACCCACCTACTCCCAGGCTGAGCAGCAAAACACTGGGGACAACATCTGGCTCCACCGTAGGGCATCTTGCACTGTAACACACTGCTACCCCCACACCTCACAGAGGGTTGGCAGCCAACACGCGCCTCTGCATCAGCGACACACAGCCCACAGCACTATACACGGCAGCAGACAGGGCACCCACAAGTGCCCCAAAACACACAAAGCCCAACTCTCCAGCCCTTCCATTCCCTTCTAGTCCTCCAAGGCCTTGCAACACGCACTGCCTCTGAACAGCCACTCACAGCCTGGGGCCTGCTCACTTCCCACCTCCAGGAAGCAGAAAAGAAGTGCCCTCACAGTGGCTGATCAGGCCAGCTCTTGCCTCTCGCTTGTGCCTCAACTTCTCTGAAAAAGAAACCTCTTTGAAAATGTGGACCATACCTTTTTTTGTGTGTGTGGGGGGGCATTCCTTCTGTCTCCTCCAACAGCCTTTGCACCCATTCTACAATGAATGCATATACGTGGACAGAAAATCAGAGACCTCTAATGGGGTTACATCTCCAAATGTGTCATCAATGCAGGTGGACACCTCAAAGACAGAGACATCATTCAGACCTTGCAGGAAAATCTCACAAGCTCCCTGCCGTTTTCACAGGAGGGATTTCTAAAGCACACACACCCTGACAATAAGAGATTACTAACACCACTGCTCACACCAGCACTACATTCATTTAGCAGCCTCAAAAGTCTAGCTGGACTCCCTAGGTGACCAGGAGGAGGCTGCAACCTTCTACTTAGCAACAAGTGGAAAGGCAAACTCCAT
>NW_020450026.1:0-1229 GCF_003343035.1 Apteryx rowi
TCTACCCCTCTTTTTGGCACAGGTGACACCATGTCTGTATTCCGGCTCCTGTTTGGGCTCTCCAGTTCTGCAAAGGCACTAACACACAGCAGGGAGTCCAGCACAGGGACACCAAGATGGTCAGGGGCTGCAGCGTGGGGCATATAAGGAGAGGCTGCCAGAGCTGGGTTTGTTCAGCCTAGACAAGAGAAGGCCAAGGGGCATCTTCATGCTGTGCACAGCTACCTTATGGAGGGCACAGAGAAGACGGAACCAGATTTTCTTGGATGTGCACACTAATAGCATGAGAGGCAACAGGGACATATTGGACAATGGGAAATTTTTCTTAGACGTTAAGAAGAAACCTTTTTCTCTGTGAGGAGAAACTCTACTGCGGCACAGGGATCCAGAGAGGTTCTCAGATCTCCATCCTTGGAGACAATCCAAACTTCACTGGAAAAGGCCACAAGACACCTCCTCTACTGCCACCTGCCTTGAGCAGGGTGTTGGAGCCCTCATGCCTCCCTCATTGCAGCCTCAAGGAATCTGCTATTCTGAGACTCTTGACAAAGGGACCAGTGGCTTTGCAAATGCCACCTCCACCACAGACCAAGGACAGGTGTCTCAGAGCCACCCATTGCCCTCAGAGGCCTGACGTCTTGTGAGGGGGCAGCTCCCCTCTCTGCAAGGGTCTGCGTAGGAACAAAGTCGAGAAATGGTAATGACTGCTTTGATTATCTCTCTGAGGGATCGGAATGGATTAGCCTCTGAGATGGGAAGATGCAATGAGGGTCCAGCTTCAACAGGAAGCCTTTAAGGAAGGAGAAGAGAACTTTCTCCAGCAGAGTCAGGAAAAGCCCAAAGACTCACAGGAGCATCAAGACCTTCCAAAACTGCCAGCCTGAACCTCAGCTGACAGAAACCACCACACTGCGAGCATCCCTGCCTCGCACCATGATGCTCCAAGGAGGGAACATGGTCACCAACAGTCCTCACTCAGGTCTCCCAGAAGGACACCGTGATGGCAGGCTGGGCTCTGGGAGCAGAGCACTGCTCTCTCCACCCACCTCCTCCCAGGCTGAGCAGAAAAACACTGGGGCCACCACCTGACTCCACCACAGGGCATCTCGCACTGTAACACCGCTACTCCCGCACCTCACAGAGGGTTGGCAGCCAACACGCGCCTCTGCATCAGCGACACACAGGGCACAGCACCACACATGGCAGCACACAGGGCACCCACAAGTGCC
>NW_020450027.1:0-1287 GCF_003343035.1 Apteryx rowi
TGTGCTGCAGCAGAGCCCAGAAGTCTCACAGGGCTCCTTCCCCCTTGTGGGAACACTGTACATTTCTATGTTTTGGGATCATCAGAGTACCACCCCAGCAATGCTAGACTAYGGCATGAAGCACATCCACGTGCCTCCAAGCATGAAATGGTCCATAACCTTCCDCCACAAACTTCTGTTCCAGTGCACACCTCAAAATTGCTCGGTGCAYTGCAATGTGCATTGTATCGCRTGCAAAAATAAATCCGAGAGGAATGACCACAGCTCAGAGGGGAAGGAGGCTTCAACTGCCTCTACTGACTGTGGCTCTGGCAATTGGAGGTGGATCTGGGGCCCACAGGAAATTCTGCTTGAACACAGGAAAACACTTCTTTCCTGCGAGGCTGACTGAACACTGGAACAGGTTGCCCAGAGAGGCCAGCGTGTCTCCATCCTTGGAGATATGCAAAACACAACTGGACATGGTCCTGGACGTCCTGCTCAAGCTGAGCCTGCTTTGAGCAGGGTGTTGCACCAGGTGATCTCCAGAGGTACCTCCCGACCTCAACCGCTCTGTGCTTCTGTGGCCCTGTGTGTACAGCCCTGAGACCAAAACAGGGGGATTTGTGCTTTGTGGAAAGGGCCAGTTGCTTTTTGTGGTTTTGGCAGGCGGGATGTTATCATTTGGGTTCAGATTGTGAAGACAGGGCTGCTGCTTGTGACCCAGGGGGAGTTTATAAGCTTCAGCTGCTGTGAAAGCTTGTCTCTGCAGATTTCCCCAGTGTTGTAAGCTATAAATCCTGGTGCTAGCAGAGAAGAGAACAGTTGGGGCAATAAAAACAAGAGGCAGGGGGACCTTGCAGCTCCCACCTCGGGTACCTCCCACCTCCTGGGGATCTCTGMGTGTGGGACCCTCTGATCTCCCTCCCTGGCCCTGGCCATGGTCCTGGCCATGGCCCTGTGCTGGGGACTGCGCATACCTCTTCCTTCATTAGGTTTTCCTGGTGTCTTCCTGGTACCCCAAGGCTTGGCAGGCTGAGCACTGGCAGAGGCTGGCATCTATCTAAGGAGAGGCAGCCTGTTGCCCATGCCTTGCAGAAGGGGAAACACTCAGATGCATCTGCTGTGCTCCAGCAGCTGTGCCAGCCCACATGCTGTCACCAGCACAGTGAATTTGGGAGGAGGCTGCTCCGACAGTGCTTCTTGCATTGAAAGGTATGGGACACAGAAACTGTTGGATCCTGCTGGATGAGGGGAAGGGGCTCCATGGGTAAGATAGGCTGTGTGACTGCCTGCATGGTGTTCCTG
>NW_020450028.1:0-1181 GCF_003343035.1 Apteryx rowi
GCCGTGCCGGGCAGCCGGGCGCCGTTCGTAATCCAGCGCCGCCGCGTTGGTGATCAGCGAGAGGCCCAGCAGGCGCAGGCCGCAGTGCCGCGCCGCCACCGCCTCGTGCACCGTGCTCATGCCTGCGCCGGGGGCGGGGAGGGGGTGAAACGGGGCGCTGAGGGCACGGGGAGGGCGTGCAGAGTGCAGGCAGAGTGCACGCGAGCTGCCCAAAAAGGGCAGGCAAAGCGTGGGCAAAGCATGTGCAAAGCGTGTGCAAAGTGCAGGCAAAGCACAGGCAAAGTGCAGGCAAAGCGTCTCCTGAGTGCACAAAAAGTGTGTGTAAAGCGTGTGCAAAGTGCAGGCAAAGTGCAGGCAAAGTGCGTGCAAACTGCACACAAAGTGCAGGCAAAGCACGTGCGAAGTGCAGGCAAAGCGCGTGTGAAATGTAGGCAAAGTGCAGGCAAAGTGCACACTAAGGATAATCTAACTGCAGGCAAAGTGCAGGCAAAGCACGTATAAAGCATGTGCAAACTGCACACAAAGTGCAGGCAAAGTGCAGGCAAAGTGCAGGCAAAGTGCAGGCAAAGTGCAGGCAAAGTGCAGGCAAAGTGCGTGCAAACTGCACACAAAGTGCAGGCAAAGCGCGTGCGAAGTGCAGGCAAAGCACGTGTGAAGTGCAGGCAAAGTGCAGGCAAAGCGCAGGCAAAATGCACAAAAAGTGCGTGCAAAGCGCAGGCAAAGCGCAGGCAAAGCGTGTGTAAAGCGTGTGCAAACTGCACAAAAAGCGCAGGCAAAGTGCAGGCAAAGTGCAGGCAAAGTGCAGGCAAAGTGCAGGCAAAGTGCACACTAAGGGTATCCTAAGCGCAGGCAAAGCGCAGGCAAAGTGCAGGCAAAGCGCACACTAAGGATATCCTAAGTGCAGGCAAGGTGCAGGCAAAGGGTATCCTAAGTGCAGGCAAAGTGCAGGTAAAGTGCACACTAAGGATATCCTAAGTGCAGGCAAAGTGCAGGCAAGGCGCAGGCAAAGGGTATCCTAAGTGGAGGCAAAGCGCGTGCAAAGCGCAGGCTATATGCACAAAAAGTGTGTGCAAAGCACGTGTAAAGTGCAGGCAAAAAGTATCCCAAGTGCAGGCAAAGCACAGGCAAAGTGCAGGCAAAGCGTGTGCAAAGGGCAGGGAAAGTGCACACAAAGCGTATCC
>NW_020450029.1:0-1249 GCF_003343035.1 Apteryx rowi
AGCAGAGTCCTGGGGAGCTTGCCAGTCAGTGTGGAGTTATTTGTGCTTTTGCTGCCCCTGAGCCAGCCCAGAGCCCCGCGAGCACAGCTGGCAGTGCTGAGGTCCTACTGCTGGGCTGTGCCATGAGGCAGCCCCAAAGCCTTCRGAAACCATTGCTGGGGAGGGAACTACACAAAGTGAATGATTTTCCCTGTCCTCTTCCCTCCTACCCTGCTCAAAATCTCTCTTCCTCATATTGGCTGATTAGCTCAGGTGTCCATCTTCTCTCAGGTCTTTCTCACTTTCCTCTCTGATGCTCATGTGGAGGCTCTCTGGGAGTCCTCTCAGGCAGTCCTGCTGCACGGTACCATAGATGTCAACTCCTGACCCATGCACTGCTGAAGGAAGCATACAGCCTGTCCCTTCCAAAAAAAAAACCTGCTTCAGAGATATGAGATCAGCCATTTGGTGCAGTGTCCATCCTCCTACCCTGAGGAAAAGGGCATCTGGCATGATGTGCTCACATCACAAGGGATTTCCTTGCCTTTTAGGAACTGTGGTTGCTATTCAGAAGAATTTTGGTTTTAAGAAAGACACTGTCACAATCTGAGTGAATGCTTTCTCTCCTCTACCTCTACTCCAAGTAGGAAATGAGCGCCTTCGAGGGGCAGCTCACAGATGCAGTTTAACTCTCTGGAAAAACCTAATTTTCTCCTTTCGGTAGTCATGCAGGCCCTAAAGGGAACACAAATGTAGTCAGAAAAGTGCCAGAGTCTATGTTTTCTCCGACAGAAATTTCCTTCATGATTCTTCTACACAAGAAAGAAGGAAAGAAACAGATGTTTTTTTCTTGTAGGTTGCCTTGTTGGTAAAAGGAATGAGGGACCTGTAGCGYTACATGGAGAAAGGGGAATGGGACAATCGCACATTGCCAATGGAGTTCCTCCTTCTGGGAATGGGGAATGTCCCCTCGCTCCAGACACCGCTCTTCCTCCTCTCGCTCATCATCTACTTGGTAATGATTGTTGGGAACAGCCTCATTGTTGTGCTGGTGGTGGCAGACCGGCATCTGCACACCCCCATGTACTTCTTCCTGGGCAATCTGTCCTCCCTAGAGATCTGCTACAGCTCCACCATCCTGCCCCGGCTGCTGGCCAGCTTCCTGACTGGGGACAGCACCATCTCTGTTCATGGCTGTATGGCTCAGTTCTATTTCTTTGGCCTTCTTGCAGTTAGTGAGTGCTACCTGCTGGCCATGATGTCCTACGAT